>NW_028270176.1:61405956-61705956 GCF_037043375.1 Chiloscyllium plagiosum
TCTCACACACCCCTCTCTCTCACCCCCCTCTCCCACCTTCCTCTCTCTCACCCCCTCTCTCACCACCCCTCACACATCTCCCTCTCTCCCACCTCTCCCCACTCTCTCTGTCACCCCTTTCTCTCCCACCCCAATCTCTTTCACATCGCCCCGCTCTCACACACACACTCTCAAACACTCTCCCTCTCTCCCACCATCTCTATGCCTCTTTCTCTCCCCTCTCTCTCCTTCTTGCTTCCTCTCTCTCACCCCCTCTCTCTCACACCCTCTCTCTCCCACCCCCTCTCTGTCACTCAGTCCCACCTCTCCCTCAGCGCCCTCTCAACCAGCTCTCTCTCTCTCACCCCCTCTCTCTCTCCCACACCCCCTCTCTTTCACCCTCTCTCTCACACCCCACCCCTCACTCTCATCCCCTTCAGTCTCACCCCCACCCCTCTCACTCTCAACACCTCCTCTCTCTCACACCCTCTCTCTGAACCCCTCTTTCTCACTCCCTGTGTCTCTTACCTCCCCTCTCTCACCACCCCCATCTCATCCCCTCTCTCTCACCCCTCTCTATGTCACCCCTTCTCATTCCTCCTCCCTCTCTCACCCCTCACCCCTCTCCCTTTCTCTCTTACCCCGCGCTCTCTCTCTAACCCCTTCCCCTCTCACCCCTCTCGGTCACCCCCTCTCTCTCTTACCCTCTCTCTCTCACCCCTCTCTTTCTTTCTCAACCCCTCTCTCTCTCACACACACTCTCTGACCCCTCTCTCTCTGAACTCGCTTTCACTGTCAACCCCTCTCTCTCGCTCACCGTCCCCCTCTCACCACCCCCTCTCTCGCTCACCGTTCCCCTCTCACCGCCCCCTCTCTCACCACCCCCTCTCTCAACACCCCTCAGTCTCTCACCCCCTCTCTCTCAACCCCTCTCTCTCTCACATCCATCTCTCTCTCACTCCCCTCTCTCTCACCCCCTCTCTCCGTCACCCCTCTCTCCCACCCCAATCTCATTCACATCCCCCTCTCTTGCACACTCTCACACACCCTTGCTCTCTCACCCCTTCCTCTCTCCCACCATCTCTCTGCCTCTTTCTCATCCCCTCTCTCTCCTTCTCGCTCCCTCTCTCTCACCCCTCTCTCTCTCCCACCCCTCTCTCTCTCCCATCTCTCTCTCTCCCACCTCCTTCTCTCTCAACCCTTTGTCTTACACCCCCACCCCCTCTCTCTTACACACCCCATCCCTCTCCCTCTCAACCCCTCTCTCTCATCCCCTCACTCTCACCCCTTGCTCTCACCCCTCTCCCACACTCCCTCTCTCTCACTCCCTCTCTCTCTCACCACCCACTCTCTCAAACCCCCTCACTCTCTCATCCCCTCACTCTCTCACCCCCTCTCTCTCACCCCTCTCTCTCAACCCCTCTCTCTCTCACCCCCCTCTCTCTCTCACCCCCTCTCTCACGTCTCTCTCTGACTTCCTCTCTCTTTCACACCCTTGTCTCTCACCACCCCCTCTCTCAACCCCCTTCACTCTCTCATCCCCTCACTCTCTCACACCCCCAATCTCTCATGCCCTCTCTCTTTCTCAAACCCTCTCTCTCACCCCCATCTCTCTCTCATTCCCTCTCTCACCCCTCTCTCTCACGCCCTCTCACACCCTTTCGCTCTTACCCCGCGCTCTCTCTAACCCCTCCCCCACTCTCTCACCCCTCTCTCTCACCCATTCTCTCAATCACACCCTCTCCTTCTCACTCCACTCTCTTACCCCCTCCCCACTTTCTCTCTCTCAATCACCCGTTGTCTCTCACCCCCTCTCTAATCCCTCTCTCACTCCTTGTGTCTCTCACCCCACTCCCACCACCCCCTCTCTCAACCCCCCTCACTCTCTCATCCCCTCTCTCTCACCCCTCTCTCTCTCACCCCCTCTCACCTCTCTTCCCTCTCTCACCCCCTCACCCCCTCCCTCTCTCACACCCTTTCTCTCTTACCCCGCTCTCTCTCTCTGTAACCCCTCCCCCTCTCACCCCTCTCGCTCACCCCCTCTCTCACCCACTCTCTCTCACCCCTCGCTCTCTCACCACTCTCTCTCACCCACTCTCTCTCTCACACCCTCTCCTTCTCACTCCACTCTCTCTCTTACCTCCCACTTTTTCTCTCTCAATCAACCCTTCTCTCTCAACCCCTTGTCACCCCCAGCCCCCTCTCTCTCCACCTCTCTCTGCCCTCTATCTCTCCCCTCTCTCTGCCCCCCTCTCTCCCCCTCTATTTCCCTCAGTCTCTCACACCCCCTCTTTCTCCATCCCATCTCACGCTCTCACCCCACATTCTCGCTCTCACCCCACGTCTCTCTCTCTCTCCACCTCCTATTCCTTACACTCCTTCTCTCTCTCACACCTCTTCTCTCTCTCAAACCCCTTCTCTCTCACACGTCTTCTCGCTCTCACACCCCTTCTCTCTCACTCCATCTCTCTCTCACCACCCCTTTCTCAACCCCCCTCACTCTCTCATCCCCTCACTCTCTCACACCCTCAATCTCTCACGCCCTCCCTCTTTCTCAACCCCTCTCTCTCACCCCTCTCTCTCTCTCATCCCCTCTCTCACCCCTCTCTCTTACTCCCTCTCACATCCTTTCTCTCTTACCCCACGCGCTCTCTCTAACCCCTCCCCCTCTCACCCCTCTCGCTCACCACTCTCTCTCACCCACTCTCTCAATCACACTCTCTCCTTCTAACTCCACTCTCTCTCTTACCCCCTCCCCACATTCTCTCTCTCAATCACCCCTTGTCTCTCAACCTCTCTCTCTCGCACCCTCTCTTTCACCCACTCTCTCTTTCTCACTCAAGCTCTCTCTTTCTCACTTATACACTCTCTTTTTCACTCACTCTCTCTCTTTCTCATCCCCTCTCTCTCACCCCCTCTCTCTCACCACCTGTCTCTCTCACCCTCTCTCTCTCACACCCTCTCCTTCTCACTCCACTCTCTCTCTTACCCCCCACTTTGTCTCTCTCAATCAACCCTTCTCTCTAAACCCCTTCTCACCCCCACTCCCTCTCTCTTCACCTCTCTCTGCCCCCCTCTCTCCCCTCCATCTCCCTCTGTCTCTCTCACCCCCACTCTCTCCATCCCATCTCACTCTCTCACCCCACTCTCTCGCTCTCACCCCATGTCTCTCTCTCCCTCTCCACCCCATTTCTCACACCCCTTCTCTCTTTCTCACCTCTTCTCGCTCTCACACCCCTTCTCTCTCACACCCCTTCTCTCTCTCACACCCTCCTCTCTCTCACCCCTCTCTCTCTCACACCGACTCTCTCTCAAACACACCCTCTATCTCACACCAACTCCTTCACCCCCTCTTTCTCATCCTTCTCTCACTCCCCTCTCTCTCTCTCCTCCCCCTCTCTCCCGTCTTCCCCCCAACCTCTCTCTCCCCGTCTCTCCACCCTCTCTACACGCTTTCTCTCCAGCCCCTCTCCCCCACTCTGTCTCTCCCCCTCTCTCTCCCCCCTTTTTCTCCACCTATCTCTCCCCACTCTCACACCCTCTCTTACCATCCCCTCTCTCACCCCCCTCTCTCTCATCCCCCTCTCTCCCCCCTCTCTTTCTCTCTGCCGCTATCTGCCTCCACTCTCTCTCTGTCGCCCTCTCTCTGCCCCCTCTCTGTCACCGTCCCTCTGTCTCCCCTCCCTCTGTCCCCCTCTCTCTGTCCCCATCTCTCGAACCCACCCTCTGTCCGCATCTCTCTGCCCCCCTCTCTCTTTCGCACTCGCTCTGGCCCTTCTCTCTGTCCCCCCTCCCTCTGCCCCCCTCCCTCTGTACCACTCTCTCTGTCCCCCCCCTCACTGTCCGCTCTCATTGTCGTCCTCTCTATGCCCCCTCACTGTCACCGTCTCTCTGCACCCCTCACTGTCACCGTTTCTCTGCCCCCTGCTCTCTGTCCCCTTCTCTCTGCCCCCTCTCTGTCACCGTCTCTCTGCACCCCTCTCTCTGTCGCCCCTCTCTCTGTCCCCGTTTCTCTGTCCCCCTGCTCTCTGTCCCCCTCTCTCTGCCCGCTCTCTGTCACCGTCTCTCTGTCCCACCTCCCTCTGTCCCCCTCTCCCTGTCCCCTCTCTCTGTCCCCCTCTCTCTGCCCCTCTCTCTGTCCTCTCTCCCTCTGTCCCCTCTCTCTTTTACCCTCTCTCTGCCCCTCTCTCTGTCCCCCTCTCTCTGCCCCCTCTCTCTGCCCCCTCTCCCTCTGTCCCCTCTCTCTTTCTCCCTCTCTCTGCCCCCTCTGCCTCCCTTTTTCTGCCCCCCTCTCTCTGCCCCCCTCTCTCTGCCCCCTCTCCCTCTGTCCCCCTCTCTCTTTCACCCTCTCTCTGCCCCGCTCTGCCCCCTCTCTCTGTCCCCCTCTCTCTGTCACCCTCTCTCTGTCCCCACTCTGTCACCGTCACTCTGCCCCCCTCCCTCTGTCCCCCCTCCCTCTGTACCCCCTTCTCTGTACCCCCTCACTGTCCCCCCTCTCTGACCCCCCTCTCTCTGCCCCCCCGCTCTGTCCCCCCTCTCTGTCCCCCTCTCTCTATGTATCCCCTCTCTCTGCCCCCCTCTCTCTGTTCCCCTTCTCTCTGTCCCCCTCTCTCTGTCCCTCCTCTCTCTGCCCCCCCCCCCTCTTGTGCCCTCTATCTGCCCCCACTCGGTCACCATCTGTCTGTCCCCTCTCCCTCTGTCACCTCTCGCTCTGTCCCCTCCCTTTGTCCCCCCTCCCTATGTCCACCCTCTCTCTGTCCCCCTCTCTCTGCCCCCTTCTCTCTCTGTCCGCCTCTCTCTCACTGACCCCCTCTCTCTCTGACACCCTCTATCTCCCCCACTCTGTGTCCCCCTCTCTCTGTCGCCGTCTCTCTGTCCCCCTCTCTCTCTGTCCCCTCTCTCTCTGTCCCCCTCTATCTGTCCCCTCTCTCTCCCACCCTCTCTGATCCCCTCTCTGCCCCGCTCTCTGACCCCCTCTCTGTTGCCCTCTCTCTGCCCCCCGCGCTCTCTGCCCCCCCGACCCCTCTCTCTGTCCCCCTCTCTCTGTTTCCCTCTCTCTGTTCCCCTCTCTCTGTTCCCCTCTCTCTGTCCCCCACTCTCTTTTCCCCTCACTCCTGTCCCCCTCACTCTGTCCCCTCTCTCTCCCCCGCTCTTTGACCTCCTCTCTGTTGCCCTCTCTCTCTGACCCCCTCTCTCTGTCCCCCTCTCTCTATCCCCCTCTCACTGCCCCCTCTCTCTCTCCCGCTCTCTGACCCCCTCTCTGTCACCCTTTCTCTCTGTCCCCGCTCTCTCTGCACTCGTCTCTATCCCCCCCACTCTCTGTCCCCCTCTGTCTGACCCCCTCTCTCTCCCCCACTCTGTACCCCTCTCTCTGTCTCCCTCTCTCTGCCTCCCCTCTCTGTCACTGTCTTTCTATCCCCCCTTCTCTCTGTTCCCCCTTTCTCTGTTCCCCCTCTCTCTGTTCCCCCTCTCGCTGTCCCCCACTCTCTCCCCCACTCTGTACCCCTCTCTCTGTCCCCCACTCTCTGTCCTCCTCTCTCTGACCCGCTCTATCTCACCCACTCTCTGTCCCCTGCTCTCTGTCGCCATCTCTCTGACCCCCACTCTCTCTGTCCCCCTCTCTCTCTCTGACCCCCTCTCTCTCTGACCCCCTCTATCTCCCCCGCTCCCTGTCCCCCTCTCTCTGTTGCCCTCTCTCGCTGTCGCCCTCTCTCTGTCGCCCTTTCTCTGATCCCCTCTCTCACACCCGCCTCTCCATGTACCACCTCACTGTCCCCCTCTCTCGCTGTCGCCCCTCTCTCTGTCCCTCTCTCTGTCCCACTCTCTCTGCCCCCCCCGACTCCTCTCTCTGTCCCCTCTCTCTCTCCCCCGCTCTTTGACCCCCTCTCTCTGTCCCCCTCTCTCTGCCCCCCTCTCTCTGTCCCCCTCTCTCTGTCACCCTCTCTCCCTGCCCCCTCTCTCTCTGTCCCCCTCTCTCTGTCCCCATCTCACTGCCCCCTCTCTCTCTGACCCCCCTCTCTCTGCACCCCTCTGTCTGAACCCCGTCCCCGTCTCTGTCCCCTCTCTCTCTGTCCCCCTCTCTCTGTTCCCCTCTCTCCGTTCCCCTCTCTCTGTCCCCTTCTCTCTGTCTCCCTCTCTCTATCCCCTTCTCACTGTCCCCTCTCTCTCTCTCCCGCTCTCTGTCCCCCTCTCTCTGTCCTCCTCTCTCTGTACCCCCTCTCTCATACCCCCCTCTCTCTGTTCCCCCCTCTCTCTGTTCCCACTCTCTCTTTGCCCCCTCTCTCTGCCCCCCCTCTCGGTTCCCCCTCTCTCTGTCCCTCCTCTTTTTGCCCCTCCTCTCTGTCCCCCCTCTCTCTGTCCCCCCCTCTGTGTACTCTCTCTCTCCCCGCTCTCTGACCTCCTCTCTGTCGCCTGCTCTCTGTCGCCCCTCTCTCTGTTGCCGTCTCTCTGTCCCCCTATCTCTGCCCCCTCTCTCTCTCTGCCCCCTCTCTCTCTGACCCCTCTCTCTCTGCCCCCCATCTCTCTGCCCCCTCTCTCTCTGTCGCCCTCTCTCTGTCCCCATCTCTCTGTCCGCTCTCTCTCCCCCGCTCTCTGACCCCCTCTCTGTCGCCCTCTCTCTGCCCCCTCTCTCTCTGCCCACCTCTCTGTCCCCCTCTCTCTCTATCCCCCTCTCTCTCTATCCCCCACTCTCTCCACCCGCCCACTCTCTGTCCCCCTCTCTCTGACCCGCCTCTCTCCCCCACACTGTACCCCTCTCTCTCTCTCCCTCTGCCCCCTCTCTCTGTCACCATCTCTCTATCCCCCCTTCTCTCTGTCCCACCTTTCTCTGTTCCACCTCTCTTTCCCCCCCTCTCTCTGTCCCCCCTCTCTCTGTCCCCCTCTCTCTGTCTCCTCTTTCTGCCCCCTTCTCTCTCTGTCCCCCTCTCTCTGTCCCCCTCTCTCTCACTGACCCCCTCTCTCTCTGACCCCCTCTATCTCCCCCACTCTCTGTCCCCCTCTCTCTGTCGCCGTCTCTCTGTCCCCCCTCTCTCTGTCCCCTCTCTCTCTGTCCCCCTGTATCTGTCCCCTCTCTCTCCCACGCTCTCTGACCCCCCTCTCCCCCGCTCTCTGACCCCCTCTCTGTTGCCCTCTCTCTGCTCCCGCTCTCTCTGCCCCCGACCCCTCTCTCTGTCCCCCTCTCTCTGTTTCCCTCTCTCTGTTCTCCTCTCTCTGTCCCCCTCTCTCTGACCCCCTCACTCCTGTCCCCCTCTCTCTGTCCCCCCTCTCTGCCCCCCCTCTCTGTCCCCTTTCTCTGTACTCCTCTCTCTATCCCCCTCTCTATGCCCCCTCCCAGTCACCATTTCTCTGTCCCCCCTCCATCTGTACCCCTCCCTCTGTCCTCCTCTCTCTGTCCCCCTCTCTCTGTCCTCCTCTCTCTGTCCCCCTCTCTCTGTCCCCCTCTCTCTGTCCTCCTCTCTCTGTCCCCCTCTCTCTATCCCCCTCTCTCTCTGTACCCCCCTCTCTGCCCCCACCCTCTGTCCCCCTCTCTCTGTCCTCTCTCTGTCCCCCTCTCTCTGTTGCCATATCTGTCACCGTCTCTCTGTCCCCCACTCTCTGTCCCCCTTCTCTCTGACCCCCTCTATCTCCCTCACTCTCTGTGGCCCTCTCTCTGTCGCCAACTCTCTGCCCCCCTCTCCCTCCCCGCCTCTCTCTGTCCCCCGCTCTGTCCCCCCTCTCTCTGTCCCCCGCTCTCTCTGTCCCACCCACTCTGTCCCCCTCTCTCTGTCCCCCTTCTCTGTCCCCATCTCTCTCTGTCCCTCTCTCTCTCTCTGTCCCTCTCTCTGTCCTCCTCCTTCTGCCCCCCTTTCTCTGACACCCTCTCTTTCCCCCACTCTGTAACCCTCTCTCTGTCCCCACTCCCTCTGACATCCTCTATCTTCCCCACTCTCTGTGCCCCACTCTCTGTCCCGCGCTCTCTGTCCCTCGCTCTCTGTCCCCCACTCTCTGTCCCGCTCTCTATGTCCCGCGCTCTCTGTCCCTCGCTCTCTGTCCCCCACTCTCTGTCCCCCTCTCTCTGTCCCCCAGCTCTCTGTCTCCCCCGCTCTCTGTCCCCTCTCTCTCTTTCCCGCCCTCTCTCTGTCCCCCTCTCTTTCCCCCTCTCTCTCTGTCCCGCTCTCTCTCTGTCCCCCTCTCTCTGTCCCCCTCGCTCTCTGTCCCCCCTCTCTGTCCCATCTCTCTCTCTGTCCCCCTCCCTCTCTATCCCCCTCTCTCTGTCCCCCCTCTCTTTCCCCATCTCTCTCTGTCCCACTCTCTCTTTTTCCCATTCTCTCTGTCACCCTCGCTCTCTGTCCCCCCTCTCTGACCCCCTCTCTCTCTGTCACCCCCCTCTCTTTCTGTCCCCCTCTCTCTGCCCCCTCTCTCTGCCCCGGTCTCTGTCCCCCTCTCTCTGTTGACCTCTCAGTGCCCACTCTCTGTCCCCCTCTCTCTGCCCCCCTCACTATCTCTCACTCTGTACCCCTCTCTCTGTCCCCCTCTCTCTCTGTCCCCAGTCTCTCTGCCCCCCCTCTCTTCCCCGCTCTCTCTGTCCCCCTCTCTCTCTGTCCCCCTTTCTCTGTGCCCCCCTCTCGCTGCCCCCCCTCTCTCTGCCCCCCCCTCTCTCTGTCCGCCTCTCGCTCTGTCCCCCTCTCTCTGTTCCCCTCTCTCTGTTCTCCTCTCTCTCTGTCCCCCTCTCTCTCTTTCCCTCTCTCTGTCCCACCTCTCTCTGTCCCTCTCTCTCTGTCCCCCTCTCTCTGTCCCCCTCACTCTCTGTCCCCCTCTCTCTGTCCTCCCCTCTCTCTGTCCCCCCTCTCTCTGTCCCCCTCTCTCTGTCCCTCCTCTCTCTGTCCCCCTCTCTCTGTCCCCTCTCTCTGTCCCCCCCTCTCTCTGTCCCACTCTCTCTGTCCCCCTCTCTCTCTATATCCCCCTCTCTCTCTGTCCCCCTCTCTCTGTTCCTTGCCTCTGTCCCCTCTCTCTCTGTACCCCCTCTCTCTGTCCCCCTCTCTCAGTCCCTCCTCTCTCTGTCCCCCCTCTCTGTCCCCCTCTCTCTGTCCCCCTCTCTCGGTCCGCCTCTCTCTCTGTCGCCCTCTCTCTGTCCCTCTCTCTGTCCCCTCTCTCTGTCCCCTCTCTCTGTCCCCCTCTCTCTGTCCCCCCTCTCTCTGTCTCCCGCTCTCTCTGTCCCCCCTCTCTCTCTGTTCTCCCTCTCTCTGTCCCTCCTCTCTCTGTCCCCCCTCTCTGTCCCACTCTCTCTCTGTCCCCCTCTCTCTGTCCGCCTCTCTCTCTGTCGCCCTCTCTCTGTCCCTCTCTCTCTGTCCCCTCTCTCTGTCCCCTCTCTCTCTGCCCCCTCCCTCTCTATCCCCCTCTCTCTGTCCCCCCTCTCTTTCCCCCTCTCTCTCTGTCCCACTCTCTCTTTTTCCCATTCTCTCTGTCCCCCTCGCTCTCTGTCCCCCCTCTCGGACCCCCTCTCTCTCTGTCACCCCCCTCTCTTTCTGTCCCCCTCTCTCTGCCCCGGTCTCTGTCCCCCTCTCTCTGTTGCCCTCTCAGTGCCCACTCTATGTCCCCCTCTCTCTGCCCCCCTCACTATCTCTCACTCTGTACCCCTCTCTCTGTCCCCCTCTCTCTCTGTCCCCAGTCTCTCTGCCCCCCTCTCTTCCCCGCTCTCTCTGTCCCCCTCTCTCTCTGTCCCCCTTTCTCTGTGCCCCCCTCTCGCTGCCCCCCCTCTCTCTGCCCCCCTCTCTCTGTCCGCCTCTCGCTCTGTCCCCCTCTCTCTGTTCCCCTCTCTCTGTTCTCCTCTCTCTCTGTCCCCCTCTCTCTCTTTCCCTCTCTCTGTCCCACCTCTCTCTGTCCCTCTCTCTCTGTCGCCCTCTCTCTGTCCCTCTCTCTCTGTCCCCTCTCTCTGTCCCCTCTCTCTCTGTCCCCCTCCCTCTCTATCCCCCTCTCTCTGTCCCCCCTCTCTTTCCCCCTCTCTCTCTGTCCCACTCTCTCTTTTTCCCATTCTCTCTGTCCCCCTCGCTCTCTGTCCCCCCTCTCTGACCCCCTCTCTCTCTGTCACCCCCCTCTCTTTCTGTCCCCCTCTCTCTGCCCCGGTCTCTGTCCCCCTCTCTCTGTTGCCCTCTCAGTGCCCACTCTCTGTCCCCCTCTCTCTGTCCCCCTCACCATCTCTCACTCTGTACCCCTCTCTCTGTCCCCCTCTCTCTCTGTCCCCAGTCTCTCTGCCCCCCCTCTCTTCCCCGCTCTCTCTGTCCCCCTCTCTCTCTGTCCCCCTTTCTCTGTGCCCCCCTCTCGCTGCCCCCCCTCTCTCTGCCCCCCCCTCTCTCTGTCCGCCTCTCGCTCTGTCCCCCTCTCTCTGTTCCCCTCTCTCTGTTCTCCTCTCTCTCTGTCCCCCTCTCTCTCTTTCCCTCTCTCTGTCCCACCTCTCTCTGTCCCTCTCTCTCTGTCCCCCTCTCTCTGTCCCCCTCACTCTCTGTCCCCCTCTCTCTGTCCTCCCCTCTCTCTGTCCCCCCTCTCTCTGTCCCTCCTCTCTCTGTCCCTCCTCTCTCTGTCCCCCTCTCTCTGTCCCCTCTCTCTGTCCCCCCCTCTCTCTGTCCCACTCTCTCTGTCCCCCTCTCTCTCTATATCCCCCTCTCTCTCTGTCCCCCTCTCTCTGTTCCTTGCCTCTGTCCCCTCTCTCTCTGTACCCCCTCTCTCTGTCCCCCTCTCTCTGTCCCTCCTCTCTCTGTCCCCCCTCTCTGTCCCCCTCTCTCTGTCCCCCTCTCTCGGTCCGCCTCTCTCTCTGTCGCCCTCTCTCTGTCCCTCTCTCTCTGTCCCCTCTCTCTGTCCCCCTCTCTCTGTCCCCCCTCTCTCTGTCTCCTGCTCTCTCTGTCCCCCCTCTCTCTCTGTTCTCCCTCTCTCTGTCCCTCCTCTCTCTGTCCCCCCTCTCTGTCCCCCTCTCTCTGTCCCCCTCTCTCTGTCCGCCTCTCTCTCTGTCGCCCTCTCTCTGTCCCTCTCTCTCTGTCCCCTCTCTCTGTCCCCCTCTCTCTCTGTCCTCCCTACTCTCTGTTCTCCCTCTCTCTGTCCCTCCTCTCTCTGTCCCCTCTCTCTGTCCCCCTCTCTCTGTCCCCCTCTCTCTGTCCCCCTCTCTCTGTCCCCCTCTCTCTCCCTGTGCCCCTCTCTCTGTCCCCCTCTCTCTGTCCCCCTCTCTCTCTGTTCTCCCTCTCTCTGTCCCTCCTCTCTCTGCCCCCACTCTGTCACCATCTCCCTGTCCCCTCTCCCTCTGTTCCCTCTCGCTCTGTCCCCCTCTATCTGCACCCACACTCTGGTCTCCCCCCCCCACCCCGGACCTCTCTCTCTCTCTGTCCCCTCTTTCTCTGTCCCCCCCTCTCTCTAACCCTCTCTGTCTCTGACCCCCTCTCTCTGCCCCGTCGCTCTGTTCCCCGCTCCCTGTTCCCCCATTTCTATCGCCCTCTCTCTGACACCCCCCCGTCACCGTCTCTCTGCCCCCTCTCAGTCACCGTCTCTCTGTTCCCCCCCGTCCACCCCTCTCTGTCCTCCCTCGGTCTGTCCCCCTCCCTCTGTCCCCCTCTCTCTGTCCCCCTCTCTCTGACCCCCCACTGCCCCCCTCTCTGTGCCCCCCTCTCTGTTCACCCCTCTCTCTGTAGCCCCTCTCTCTGCCCCCCCCCTCTCTCTGTCCCCCACTCTCTCTGTTCCCCCTCTCTCTGTCCCCATATCTCTCTGCCCCTCTCTCTCTATCTCCCCCACTCTCTGTTCCCCCTCTCTCTCTGCCCCCTGTCTCTGGCCTCCTCTCTCTCTGTCTCCCTCTCTCTGTCCCCCTCTCTCTGTCCACCCTCTCTGTCTCCCTCTCTCTGCCCCCTCCCAGTCACCATCTCTCTGTCCCCCCCTCTGTCCCCCCCGTCTCTGTGCCCCCCTCTCTGTTCCCCCCCTCTCTGTATCCCCTCTCTCTGTTCCCCCCTCTCTCTGTCCCCTACTCTCTCTGTTCCCCCTCTCTCTATCTCCCCCACTCTCTGTTTCCCCTCTCTCTCTGCCCCCATGTCTCTTGCCCCCACTCTCTGTTATGGCCCCCTCTCTCTGCCCCCCTCTCTCTGTCCTCCTATCTGCCCCCTCTCTCTGTCGCCTCTTTCTGCCCCTCTCTCTCTCGGTCCCCTCTCTCTCTGACCCCCACTCTCTCACACCCGCCTCTTCCTGTACCACCTCACTGCGCCCCTCTCTCTGTCGCCCATCTCGCTGTCGCCGTCTCTCTGTCCCCCTCTCTCTGCCCCCTCTCTCTCTGCCCCCTCTCTCTCTGCCCCCTCTCTCCCTGCCGCCGTCTCTCTGTCCCCCTCTCTCTGTCCCCTCTCTCTCCCGCGCTCTCTGACCTCCTCTCTGTCGTCCTCTCTCTGCCCCCTCTCTCTCTGCCCCCCCCCCTCTGTCCCCTCTCTCTCTATCCCCCGCTCTCTCCATCCGCCCACTCTCTGTCCCCCTCTCTCTGACCCCCCCTCTCTCCCCCACATGGTACCCCTCTCTCTCCCTCTGCCCCCTCTCTCTGTCACCGTTTCTCTATGCCCCCTTCTCTCTGTCCCACCTTTCTCTGTCCCCCCTCTCTTTGCCCCCCTCTCTCTGTCCCCCCTCTCTCTGTCCCCCCCTCTCTCTGACCCCTTCTCTCTCTGTCCTCCTCTCTCTCTGTCCCCCTCTATCTGTCTCCTCTTTCTGCCCCCTTCTCTCTCTGTCCCCCTCTCTCTCACTGACCCCCTCTCTCTCTGACACCCTCTATCTCCCCCACTCTCTGTCCCCCTCTCTCTGTCGCCGTCTCTCTGTCCCCCTCTCTCTCTGTCCCCTCTCTCTCTGTCCCCCTCTATCTGTCCCCTCTCTCTCCCACCCTCTCTGACCCCCTCTCTCCCCCGCTCTCTGACCCCCTCTCTGTTGCCCCCTCTCTGCCCCCGCTCTCTCTGCCCCCCCGACCCCTCTCTCTGTCCCCCTCTCTCTGTTTCCCTCTCTCTGTTCCCCTCTCTCTGTTCCGCTCTCTCTGTCCCCCTCTCTCTTTTTCCCTCACTCCTGTCCCCCTCACTCTGTCCCCTCTCTCTCCCCCGCTCTTTGACCCCCTCTCTGTCGCCCTCTCTCTCTTTCCCCCTCTCTCTGCCCCCCTCTCTCTGTCCCCCTCTCTCTATCCCCCTCTCACTGCCCCCTCTCTCTCTCTCCCGCTCTCTGACCCCCTCTCTGTCACCCTTTCTCTCTGCCCCCTCTCTCTCTGCCCCCACTCTCTCTGCCCCCTCTCTGTCCCCCAGTCTCTTTCCCCCTCTCTCTGACCCCCTCTCCTCCCCCACTCTGTACCCCTCTCTCTGTCTCCCTCTCTCTGCCCCCCAAATCTGTCACCGTCTTTCTATCCCCCCTTCTCTCTGTTCCCCCTTTCTCTGTTCCCCCTCTCTCTGTCCCCCTCTCTCTGTCTCCCCCTCTCTCTGGCCCCCTCTCTCTTCCCCCCCTCTCTCTGTCGCCCCTCTCTCTCTGACCCCCTCTATCTCCCCAACTCTCTGTCCCCTGCTCTCTGTCGCCCTCTCTCTGACCCCCACTCTCTCTGTCCCCCTCTCTCTCTCTGACCCCCTCTCTCTCTGTCCCCCTCTCTCTGTCTCCTCTTTCTGCCCCCTTCTCTCTCTGTCCCCCTCTCTCTCTCTGTCCCCCTCTCTATCTCTGACCCCTTCTCTCTCTGACCCCCTCTATCTCCCCCGCTCCCTGTCCCCCTCTCTCTGTTGCCCTCTCTCGCTGTCGCCCTCTCTCTCTCGCCCTCTCTCTGCCCCCTCTCTCACACCCGCCTCTCCCTGTACCACCTCACTGTCCCCCTCTCTCGCTGTCGCCCCTCTCTCTGTCCCACTCTCTCTGTCCCACACTCTCTGCCCACCCGACCCCTCTCTCTGTCCCTTCTCTCTCTCTGTTCCCCTCTCTCCATCCCCCTCTCTCTGTCCCCTCTCTCTCCCCCGCTCTTTGACCCCCTCTCTGTCACCCTCTCTCCCTGCCCCCTCTCTCTCTGTCCCCCTCTCTCTGTCCCCATCTCACTGCCCCCTCTCTCTATCTCCCGCTCTCTAACACCTTCCCTGTCATTCTCTCTTTCTGCCCCCTCTCTCTGCCCCCTCTCTCTCTGCCCCCTCTCTCTCTGCCCCCTCTGTCTGAACCCCGTCCCCGTCTGTGTCCCCCTCTCTCTCTGTCCCCCTCTCTCTGTTCCCCTCTCTCTGTTCCCCTCTCTCTGTCCCCCTCACTCTGTCCCCCCTCTGCCTGTCGCCATCTCTCTGTCCCCTTCTCTCTGTCTCCCTCTCTCTATCCCCCTCTTTCTGTCCCCTCTCTTTCTCCCCCGCTCTTTGACCCCCTCTCTGTCGCCCTCTCTCTCTGCCCTCTCTCACTGCACCCTCTCTCTATCCCCCTCTCACAGTCCCCTCTCTCTCCCGCTCTCTGACCACCTCTCTGTCACCCCCTCTCTCTGCCCCCTCTCTCTCTGCCCCCCTCTTTCTGTCCCCCTCTTTCTGTCCCCTCTCTCTCTCCCCCGCTCTCTGACCCACTCTCTGTTGCCCTCTTTCTGCCCCCTATCTCTCTGCCCCCCCTCTGTCCCCCCTCTATCTGTCCCTCTCTCTCTCTCTGTCCCCCTCTCTCTATCCCCTTCTCACTGTCCCCTCTCTCTCTCCCGCTCTCTGTCCCCATCTCTCTGTCCTCCTCGCTCTGTATCCCCTCTCTCTGTCCCCCTCTCTCTGTTCCCCCCTCTCTCTGTTCCCCCTCTCTCTGTCCCCCCTCTCTCTGCCCCCTCTCTCTGTTCCCCCAGTCTCTGTCCCCCCTCTCTTTGTCCCTCCTCTCTGTCCCCACTCTCTCTGTCCCCTCTCTCTGTGTACTCTCTCTCTCCCCTCTCTCTGACCCCCTCTCTGTCGCCCGCTCTCTCTGTCGCCCCTCTCTCTGTTGCCGTCTCTCTGTCCCCATCTCTCTGCCCGCTCTCTCTGCCACCTCTCTCTCTGCCCCCTCTCTCTCTGCCCCACATCTCTCTGCCCCCTCTCTCTCTGTCGCCATCTCTCTGTCCCCATCTCTCTGTCCCCTCTCTCTCCCCCGCTCTCTGACCCACTCTCTGTCGCCCTTTCTCTGCCCTCTCTCTCTCTGCCACCCTCTCTGTCCCCCTCTCTCTCTGTCCCCTTCTCTCTATCCCCCACTCTCACCATCCGCCCTCTCTCTGTCCCCCTCTCTCTGACCCCCCCTCTCTCCCCCACATTGTATCCCTCTCTCTCTCCCTCTGCCCCCTCTCTCTGTCACCGTCTCTCTATCCCCCCTTCTCTCTGTCCCACCTTTCTCTGTTCCCCCTCCCTTTGCCCCCTTCTCTCTGAACCCCCTCTCTCTGCGCCCCCCTCTCTGACCCCTTCTCTCTCTGTCCTCCTCTCTCTCTGTCCCCCTCTCACTGTCTCCTCTTTCTGCCCTTTTCTCTCTCTGTCCCCTCTCTCTCTCACTGACCCCCTCTCTCTCTGACACCCTCTATCTCCCCCACTCTCTGTCCCCCTCTCTCTGTCGCCGTCTCTCTGTCCCCTCTATCTCTGTCCCCTCTCTCTCTGTGCCCCTCTATCTGTCCCCTCTCTCTCCCACGCTCTCTGACCCCCTCTCTCCCCCGCTCTCTGACCCCCCTCTGTTGCCCTCTCTCTGCCCCCGCTCTCTCTGACCCCGACCCCTCTCTCTCTGTCCCCCTCTCTCTGTTTCCCTCTCTCTGTTCTCCTCTCTCTGTCCCCCTCTCTCTGTCCCCCTCACTCCTGTCCTCCTCACTCTGTCCCCTCTCTCTGCCCCCCCACTCTCTATCTCCCTCTCTCTGCCCCCTCTCTCTCTCCCGCTCTCTGACCCCCTCTCTGTCACCTTTCTCTCTGCCCCCTCTCTCCCTGCCCCCACTCTCTCTGCCCCCTCTCTCTGCCCCCCCCACTCTCTGTCCCCTCTCTATGACCCCCTCTCTCTCCCCCACTCTGTACCCCTCTCTCTGTCTCCCTCTCTCTGCCCCCTCTCTGTCACCGTCTTTCTATCCCCCCTTCTCTCTGTCCCCCCTCTCTCTGTCACCCCTTTCTCTTTCCCCCCTCTCTCTCTGACCCCCTCTGTCTCCTCCAGTATCTGTCCCCCGCTCTCTGTTGCCCTCTCTCTGACCCCCACTCTCTCTGTCCCCTCTCTCTCTCTGTCCCCCTCTCTCTCTGACCCCCTCTACCTCCTCCGCTCCCTGTCCCCCTCTCTCTGTTACCCTCTCTCGCTGTCGCCCTCTCTCTGTCGCCCTCTCTCTGACCCCCTCTCTCACACCGCCTCTCCCTGTACCACCTCACTGTCCCCCTCTCTCGCTGTCGCCCCTCTCTCTGTCCCACTCTCTCTGTCCCACTCTCTCTGCCCACCCGACCCCTCTCTCTGTCCCTTCTCTCTCTCTGTTCCCCTCTCTCCATCCCCCCTCTCTCTGTCCCCTCTCTCTCTCCCCCGCTCTTTGACCCCCTCTCTGTCACCCTCTCTCCCTGCCCCCTCTCTCTCTGTCACCCTCTCTCTATCCCCATCTCACTGCCCCCTCTCTCTATCTCCCGCTCTCTTACACCTTCCCTGTCATTCTCTCTTTCTGCCCCCTCTCTCTGCCCCCTCTCTCTGTCCCCCTCTCTCTGTTCCCCCCTCTCTCTGTTCCCCCTCTCTCTGTCCCCCCTCTCTCTGCCCCCACTCTCTGTCCCCTGCTCTCTGTCGCCCTCTCTCTGACCCCCACTCTCTCTGTCCCCCTCTCTCTCTCTGACCCCCTCTCTCTCTGACCCCCTCTATCTCCCCCGCTCCCTGTCCGCCTCTCTCTGTTGCCCTCTCTCGCTGTCGCCCTCTCTCTGTCGCCCTCTCTCTGACCCCCTCTCTCACACCCGCCTCTCCCTGTACCACCTCACTGTCCCCCTCTCTCGCTGTCGTCCCTCTCTTTGTCGCCGTCTCTCTGTCCCCCCTCTCTCTGTCCCCCTCTCTCTCTGTCCCTCTCTCTCTCTCCCCTCTCTCTGTGTCCCCCTCTCTCTGTCCCCTCTCTCTCTCCCCCGCTCTCTGATCCCCTCTCTGTTGCCCTCTCTCTGCCCCCACTCTCTCTGCCCCCGACCCCTCTTTCTGTCCCCCCCTCTCTCTCTGTCCCCCTCTCTCTGTCTCCCTCTCTCTGCCGCCCCTCTGTCACCGTCTCTATCCCCGCTTCTCTCTGTCCCACCTTTCTCTGTTCCCCCTCTCTTTGCCCCCCTCTCTCTGTCCCCCCTCTCTCTGTCCCCCACCTCTTTCTGACCCCTTCTCTCTCTGTCCTCCTCTCTCTGTCCCCCTCTCTCTGTCTCCTCTTTCTGCCCCTTCTCTCTCTGTCCCCCTCTCTCTCACTGACCCCCTCTCTCTCTGACCCCCTCTATCTCCCCCACTCTCTGTTCCCCTCTCTCTGTCGCCGTCTCTCTGTCCCCCTCTCTCTCTGTCCCCTCTCTCTCTGTCCCCCTCTATCTGTCCCCTCTCTCTCCCACGCTCTCTGACGCCCTTTCTCCCCCGCTCTCTGACCCCCTCTCTGTTGCCCTCTCTCTGCCCCCGCTCTCTCTGACCCCGACCCCTCTCTCTGTCCCGCTCTCTCTGTTTCCCTCTCTCTGTTCTCCTCTCTCTGTCCCCCTCTCTCTGTCCCCCTCACTCCTGTTCCCCTCACTCTGTCCCCTCTCTCTCTCCCCGCTCTTTGACCCCCTCTCTGTCGCCCTCTCTCTCTGCCCCCTCTCTCTCTGCCCCCCCCTCTCTGTCCCCCTCTCTCTATCCTCCTCTCACTGCCCCCTCTCACTCTCTCCCGCTCTCTGACCCCCTCTCTGTCACCCTTTCTCTCTGCCCCCTCTCTCTCTGCCCCCGCTCTCTCTGCCCCCCTACTCTCTGTCCCCCTCTCTCTGACCCCGTCTCTCTCCCCCACTCTGTACCCCTCTCTCTGTCTCCCTCTCTCTGCCCCCCCTCTCTGTCACCGTCTTTCTATCCCCCTTTCTTTCTGTTCGCCCTTTCTCTGTTCCCCCTCTCTCTGTCCCCCTCGCTCTGTCCCCACCTCTCTCTGTCTCCCCTCTCTCTGTCCCCCCTCTATCTGTCCCCCTCTCTCTTTCCCCCCTCTCTCTCTGACCCCCTCTATCTCCCCCACTCTCTGTCCCCTGCTCTCTGTCGCCCACTCTCTGACCCCCACTCTCTCTGTCCCCCTCTCTCTCTGACCCCCTCTTTCTCTGACCCCCTCTATCTCCCCCGCTCCCTGTCCCCCCTCTCTCTGTTGCCCTCTCTCGCTGTCGCCCTCTCTCTGTCGCCCTCTCTCTGACCCCCTCTCACACACCCGCCTCTCCCTGTACCACCTCACTGTCCCCCTCTCTCGCTGCTGTCCCTCTCACTGTCGCCGTCACTCTGTCCCCCCCTCTCTCTGTCCTCCTCTCTCTCTGTCCCCCTCTCTCTCTCCCCTCTCTCTCTGTGTCCCTCTCTCTCTGTCCCCTCTCTCTCTCCCACTCTCTCTGTCCCCCTCTCTCTCTGACCCCCTCTTTCTCTGACCCCCTCTATCTCCCCCGCTCCCTGTCCCCCCTCTCTCTGTTGCCCTCTCTCGCTGTCGCCCTCTCCCTGTCGCCCTCTCTCTGACCCCCTCTCACACACCCGCCTCTCCCTGTACCACCTCACTGTCCCCCTCTCTCGCTGCTGTCCCTCTCACTGTCGCCGTCACTCTGTCCCCCCCTCTCTCTGTCCCCCTCTCTCTCTGTACCCTCTCTCTGTCCCCCTCTCTCTCTGTACCCTCTCTCTCTGTCCCCCTCTCTCTTTTTCCCGCTCTCTCTGGTCCACCCCTCTCTGTCTCCCTCTCTCTGACCCCCTCTTTCTGTCCCTCTCTCTCTACACCTCTCTCTCTCTGTCCCCTCTCTCTCTGTCCACTCTCTCTCTGTCTCCCTCTCTCTGTCTCCCCTCTCTCTGTCTCTCCTCTCTCTGTCTCCCTCGCTCTCTGTCTCCCCCACTCTGTCTCCCTCTCTCTGACCCCCTCTCTCTGTCCCTCTCTCTCTACACCTCTCTCTCTCTGTCCCCTCTCTCTCTGTCCACTCTCTCTCTGTCTCCCTCTCTCTGTCTCCCCTCTCTCTGTCTCTCCTCTCTTTGTCCCCCTCACTCTCTGTCCCCCTCTCTCTGCCCCCTCTATCTACTCCACTCTCTGTCCCCCTCTGTCTGTCGCCCTCTCTCTGACCCCCTCTCTCTCCCAACCGCCTCTCTCTCTCCCCCGCTCTCTGCCCCTCTCTCTGTCGCCCTCTTTCTGTCCCCCTCTTTCTGACCCCGTCTCTCTCCCACCTGCCTCTCCCTCTGCCCCGCGCTCTGCCCCCTCTCTCTGTCGCCCTCTCTCTGTCCCCCTCTGTCTCCTACCCGCCTCTCTCCATCCCCCTCTTTGTCCCACTCTCTCTATATATCCCTCTCTCTGTTCCCTCTCTCTCTGTCCGCCTCTCTCTGCCATCCGCCTCTCTGACCCCCTCTCTCTCCCACCCGCCTCTCTCTGTCCCCCTCTTTCTCTCCACCTCTCTCTCTGTACCCCTCTCTCTGCCCCCCTCTCTCTGCTCCCCTTTCTCTCTGGCCCCCTCTCTGTCACCCTCTCTCTGCCCCCTTCTCTCTGCCCCCCCTCTCTGTCCCCCTCTCTCTCTGTCCCCCTATCTCTCTCTGTCCCCCACTCTCTCCATCCCCCACTCTCTGTCCCCCTCTCTCCCCCCACTCTGTACCCCTCTCTGTCCCCCACTCTCTGTCCCCTCTATCTCCCCCTCTCTCTGTCCTCCTCTCTCTGTCCCCTATCTCTCTCCCCCGCTCTCTGACCCCCTCTCTGTTACCCTCTCTCTTCCCCCTTCTCTCTGCCCCCCTCTCTGTCCCCCTCTCTCTCTGTCCCCCACTCTTTCCATCCCCACACTCTCTGTCCCCCTCTCTCTGACCCGCTCTCTCCCCCCCACTCTGTACCCTCTCTGTCCCCCACTCTCTGTCCCCCTCTCTCTGTCCCCTCTCTCTGTCCCCCCCTCTCTGTCCACTCTATCTCCCCCTCTCTCTCTGTCCCCCTCTCTCTGTCCCCTCTCTCTCTCCCCCCCCCGCTGTGTGACCCCCACTCTGTCGCCCTCTCACTGCCCCCTCTCTCTGTCCCACACTCTCTCCATCCCCCCACTCTCTGCCCCCCTCTCTCTGACCCCCTCTCTTTCTCCCACTCTGTACCCCTCTCTCTGTCCCCTTCTCTATGTCACCATCTCTCTGTCCCCCCCTTCTCTCTGTCCTCTTCTCTGTCAATCCCCCTCTCTCAGTCCCCCTCTCTCTGTCCCCCCTCTCTCTCTCCCCCACTCTCTCTGCCCCCTCTCTCTCTGTCCCCCCCCCTCTCTGTCCCCCACTCTCTCCATCCCCCACTCTCTGTCCCCTTCTCTCTGACCCCCCTCTCTCCCCCCCACTCTGTACCCCTCTCTCTGTCCCCCTCTCACTGTCTCCCTCTATATCCCCCTCTCTCTGTGCCCCTCTCTCTGTCACCCTCTCTCTGCCCTTTCACCCTCCCACCCGCCTCTCTCTTTCCCCCATCTCACTGTCCCCCTCTCTCTCTGTCCCTCTCTATCTTCCCCACACTCTGCCCCCCTCTCTCTCTGCCCTCCTCTGTCTCTGCCCCCCTCTCTCTCTGTCACCCTCTCTCTGTCGCCATCTCTCTGTCCCCCTCTCTCTCTGTCCCCCTCTCTCTCTCTGGCCCCTTCTCTCCCTGACCCCCCTCTATCTCCCCCACTCTTGGTGTCCCTCTCTCTGTCCCCCTCTCTCTGACACCCTCTCTATCTCCCCCTTTCTCTGTACCCCCTCTCTCTGTCCCCCTCTCTCTGTCCCCCCTCTCTCTGACCCCTCTCTCATTATGTCCTCCCCTATTTCTCTCTCTCCCTCCCTCACCTTATCTCTCCCTTCCCTCTCTCTCTCTCCCTCTGTCTCTCCCTGCTCCTTCGCTCTCTCTCCATCTTCTCTCACTCTCGATCCCCCTCCCTCGGTGTCTCTCTCTCTCCCCACCTCCCTCCGTTTCTCTCTGACTCAATCTCTCTCCCTCCTGTCCTGCCCTTCCTCTCTCTCTGACACACTCTGTCTCCCTGGTCCTTCCCTCTCCCTCTAACCTAGAGACTGGGTGTTGGTGGTGAAGCTGCATGTGAGGGGTGGGGGTGAGATGATTGTGAGATGTGGGAAGTGGGGAAATTGGGGTAGAAACGAAATTGCGGGAGGGAGACAGAGACGGCAGGAGAGAGAGAGTGAGGGTGAGGGGGAGAGAGAAGAATGGAGGCAGGTGGAGAAACTCATGTTGGGGGTGTGAGAGAGAGAGGGAGAGTGAGGCAGAAAGAATAGTGGAGGCAGGTGGAGAAACCGGGGTTGGGGGGGTGTCTGAGAGGGGACCAGAGAGAGTGAAAGGGAGAGGAGGTGAGAGAGACACAGTGTGCAGAAAGAGAGAGAGAGAGGGAGAGAATTGAGGAGGAAGAGAGGGGGAGAGGAAATGGGGAGGCCAGGTTGGAGTTGGGGAGGGGACAGAGGGAGTTAAATCCAGCTCCTGAACTCAGGGCCCGGTGCCATCACCTTCCCTGAGGACCGGGACTTGGGGCTGGGTCTGTCTCTCTCCAGCTCAGCTTCTCCAACACAAAGACACACAACAACATCGGTCACTCTGCTGCTCGGCACGCTTTAATCAACATTTTTATTGGTTACAAGTGGAAGTGATGGATACAGTCAGTGGGATGGTGCCTTTTCTCACTGGCCCCTGAGTTGTGAGAAACGTTGAAATGTTTCCCTGTAACCCCCCTGTGGGATAAGGATGGACAAACCAGCGCTACCCTCAGTCTGTTACCATAGCGACAGGCTGCTCCATCGCTGAAACACTGAACTGAAATGAGAAAATCCCGGATGGATTGATTAATGTGGGAATTTGATGGATGGATGGATTTGGGTGAAGGGATATTTCAGCACATTCTTCAGCTGCTGCCTGAACTTAGTCTGGGTCACGGCATAAATCGCGGTGTTTGTGCAGCAACTGAGGAGCTGCAGCATGAAGCCCAATTCCTGCACAAAGGGATCGAGATACAGATGGGTATACACAATATCCCACATCCGTCTCCATATAGAAAACAGCATTAACGTTGACCATAACAGGATGAAATTGGCCGAGATCACAAACAGTAAAATGATGGATTTTTTTCGGTTTCTCATTTCAGTGTCAGACTGAGCGTCCCCATTGGTGTGAGTGCGGAGTCTCCTGCGGGCTCTGCTGGCCACTACAATGTGTCTGACGGTGAGAACATTGAGCAGCAGAATCAGGAGAAATGGGACACACGGGGTTAGAATGTGGTGGAGGGACTCGATTGTGAGCCAGACACTGGAGTATAGAACAGCGACTGTTACATCACAAAACCAGGGGGTGTTCCCCAGGTAATACCGAGCCGTGAACATAAAATACCAGAAAATGTTCTTTAAACAGCTCAGCACAGTCACTGCTCCCAGAACCACAGCCGCCGTTTTCTCACTGCAATATTTACTTTTCAGCTTCTGGCAACAAATGGCCACAAACCGATCAAAGGTGAAAGTGACGGTGAACCAGACAGAGCAGTCAGTGGCTGCATAAAGCAGGACGGCGTGGATATTACACGCGGGGACGGATTCCTTCAGGAAATAAAACTGTTCCCGATAAACAATGGGAATGTGTCTCAGGATCAGGTCGAGGATAATGACCAGGAGATCCGCCGCTGCCATGGCCCCCAGGTAACGTCTGACACATGGAGACAATCCACAATCTTTATAAAGCAGGACGTAGATGGTCACTACGTTAACTGTGAGGAAGGAAAACAAACCCATTATCCATCAGCCTGGAGACAATGGGACCCGTTTGATCGGGGACCCAGTGAGATTTCCAAATGTGTCCCTGTATTCAGGGATTTATTAAAATAATTGGAGCTGGAATAATAAATGGGAAGGTCGGAATTACTGACAAAAATGTGACATAAACCTCAAGAAACCCTCCCTCCCCAAACACACAGAGACACATCCATAAGGACAGATGGTTCCTAGAACATTCCCACACAGTCGATCACTCGAGAGCAGACACAGTTCACTCCTTCCCAATTCCTAATACGGAGGGTATCCTGAAGGATTCTGTCCCAGTTTCCTGAAGACGAACGGAGTTTGGGAATTTCTCTGTTTTGGTCTAAATTGTGGTCGATCCTGTGTCGTGAAGAAATGTAAACGCAGGGAAAACGTATTCACCCCTTTAACTGCCTGAGGGGCCTTCGGAACAGTGTCTCCTTCTCCCTGGAACGGGATCTCTTCCCTCCGGATCTTATCGTTTGTTCAATTCACTGACGTCCGGCCGTTCACAAACAATGTCAGGGACAGAACGTTCCGGGGAATATCAGTTATAGAATGTCAGGGACAGAACGTTCCGGGGAACCCCTTGACCTGTCCATCACCTTTCCCCCCCTACCCACCCCACCAACATGATGTACTGTGCCTGGGCACACTGTTATATCAATGGGGTGAGAGACGGAGGGTTCAATAACAGGAATGGGAGCTAAAGGCATTGCCAGATCAGCTGAAATGGTTAGATATACCACATTCTCAATCCATCTCACAGAACCAGCCCAGACACCATCAACCCAGAGGATATATCTGTTCACCGTGGAACACTGTGCAGACCAGGCCAGTGTCCTGCTCAGTACAACCCAGCAATCTGTCCAGATTCATCCATTACACAGGTCAATACAAGCCATCAATCTGTCCAGAGTGGAACACTGCACAGAACACAGCAGTTCATTGATCTATAAACCCGGACTAGGTATCTATCCGTCACGGGGAGTTGTGCAGACCACAGCAGGGCACTCATGTGTGAACCTGAAACAAATATCCATCCAGCACGGGGAGCTGCACAGACCACATCATTGCATTATCTATAAACCTCAACCAGAATGACTGACCAGCACAGTAACCTGTGCAGTGATCACTCGGAAATTAATCTGTAAAAGAGGAGTAGTTACCCTCCCAGCATGTAGGGCTGTGTACACCAAACCAGAGCATTGATCTGTAACCCAGGAGCAGTTACCCTCCCAGCATGTAGGGCTGTGTACCCCAAACCAGAGCATTGATCTGTAACCCAGGAGCAGTTACCCTCCCAGCATGTAGGGCTGTGTACCCCAAACCAGGGCATTGATCTGTAACTCAGGAGCAGTTACCCTCCCAGCATGTAGGACTGTGTACCCCACCCCAGTGCATTGATCTGTAACCCAGGAGCAGTTACCCTCCCAGCATGTAGGGCTGTGTACCCCACCCCAGTGCATTGATCTGTAACCCAGGAGCAGTTACCCTCCCAGCATGTAGGGCTGTGTACAGCAAACCAGGGCATTGATCTATAACCCAGCAGCAGTTACCCTCCCAGCATGTAGGGCTGTGTACACCAAACCAGGGCATTGATCTGTAACCCAGGAGCAGTTACCCTCCCAGCATGTAGGGCTGTGTACCCCACCACAGGGCATTGATCTGTAACCCAGGAGCAGTTACCCTCCCAGCATGTAGGGCTGTGTACCCCACCACAGGGCATTGATCTGTAACCCAGGAGCAGGTACCCTCCCAGCATGTAGGGCTGTGTACACCAAACCAGGGCATTGATCTATAACCCAGGAGCAGTTACCCTCCCAGCATGTAGGGCTGTGTACACCAAACCAGGGCATTGATCTGTAACCCAGGAGCAGTTACCCTCCCAGCATGTAGGGCTGTGTACACCAAACCGGGGCATTGATCTGTAAACCAGGAGCAGTTACCCTCCCAGCATGTAGGGCTGTGTACCCCAAACCAGGGCATTGATCTGTAACCCACGAGCAGTTACCCTCCCAGCATGTAGGGCTGTGTACCCCACCGCAGGGCATTGATCTGTAACCCAGGAGCAGTTACCCTCCCAGCATGTAGGGCTGTGTACACCAAACCAGGGAATTGATATGTAACCCAGGAGCAGTTACCCTCCCAGCATGTAGGGCTGTGTACACCAAACCAGGGAATTGATCTGTAACCCAGGAGCAGTTACCCTCCCAGCATGTAGGGCTGTGTACACCAAACCAGGGAATTGATATGTAACCCAGGAGCAGTTACCCTCCCAGCATGTAGGGCTGTGTACACCAAACCAGGGCATTGATCTGTAACCCAGGAGCAGTTACCCTCCCAGCATGTAGGGCTGTGTACCCCAAACCAGTGCATTGATCTGTAACCCAGGAGCAGTTATCCTCCCAAAATGTAGGACTGTGTACCCCACCCCAGTGCATTGATATGTAACCCAGGAGCAGTTACCATCCCAGAATGTCGGACTGTGTACCCCACCCCAGTACATTGATCTGTAAACCAGGAACAGTTACCTCCCAGCATGTAGGGCTGTGTACTCACCCCTCTGCATTCCTCAGTAACACTGTGTTAGATCCCTGCCCAGTGTGGGGAAACTTGCAGCCCATGCTGTGAGTGACAGGTTGTGCAGCTCCCACCCATTTACAGCTCCACATCTCCATTGTGCCCTGACAAGGGGTTGCTGTGGGTGTGGACATGCCACAGGACTGTATACACCACCCCAGTGCATTAGTTGCCAGAGAGAAATGGGGGGGGACATCAATTTAAATATCGATGAGCATTTGTTCTGCATCTTTGTAACTGGAATTAGTTTCAACCGAATCTATGACTCATTGGGCAGATTCTAACAATAATTTATCTTTGTTTGACTTTCCTTGAGTATGACAGAGGGATCGTCCACATGAGGCTGAGCTAGTTTCCTGATGTTATCGTATCGAACTCACCTCATTAACTACCCACCCCACCCCATGGTGTCACCCTCATTCAATACCAGCCTGATTCTCCCACCCATCATGACTGGAGGTACTCACCATCGCCTGGGTGCCCCTGGATACTCCGTGATCCCTGACACTGGTGCCATCTTTAAAAGGCCAATGGGCACACGGCTGAGCTTTCTCAGTAAGGAGCTGGCCTGAACAGTTTACCCCGAGCATGGCAGATAAGGGGCAATTACACCACAATTAGTCGACAGGGGCACGGAGGTCCTGGTGGATGCCTAGCAATCGAGGACAAGAATCACTAACCTTCTCCGCTCTGTCAGGATAAGAGTCACCGTATTCTCTCTGCTCCCTCACACTCACTGTACATCTGTTATAGCCCGGACCCCCAAACAAGGTTCATGTTCCACCACTGTCACTGCTGCATGCAGCACCTTCCCCCTTTCCGTCTCTGTCTCTGTCTCTCTCTCTCTCCCTCCCTCCACTTTACCCCCCGCACACACATTAATAACACTGTGGACTGACTCCCTCTGGCACCTCACCTTGACCCCCTCCCCACCTGCACCAGCACTAACAGCAGGGCCACCCAATCGCACCCTCCCTCTCTCCCTCCCTTTCTCCCATTTCAGGAGAAACAGTCTGGAAAAGGACAGGAAGGGCCTATCCGGGTGGTGGAATGCCCGATATCCGTTCCCTCCCCCCCCTCCCCCCCCCAATGTGGTGAGGACCCTGGTATGAGCCGGAGAGCACTGGGCTGCCTCGTGTGGAGATTCTGAAACATTCATGTCCCACCGACCGAGTAAGGAGCAATGTTCAGTGAAGGGCAATTCTCACTTTAAAACCACTGGCAGCTCCGTTTCACCCGGCATAACCTAGAAGCCGTGGCCATGATGCCATCTCCCTTTTGTGTCCAGCTGGTACAAATGGAAACCCCACGGTCTCGGTGGGCAGGAGGGTGGGCTCACAACGCATCGTCACCACCACCTCCCAGGAAGGGAGCACGGAGGCTCCCTCCTACACCTCCCCCTGTAAACAGCTCAGATACTGAAACCAATCTGTGACAGTTACTGCTCTCCACA
The DNA here is from genome assembly GCF_037043375.1 of Chiloscyllium plagiosum. NCBI lineage: Eukaryota > Metazoa > Chordata > Chondrichthyes > Orectolobiformes > Hemiscylliidae > Chiloscyllium > Chiloscyllium plagiosum. The sequence goes on from NW_028270176.1 coordinate 61,432,781, forward strand.
CCTGTCCTGACATCTTCAACAATCTGTGCTCATATACACCCAGCGCTCTCTGCTCCTGCAGCCCCTTTATCATGGCACAGCCAGTTTTAAACTGTCTTTCATTGTCGTTCATACCGAAGTGTATCATCTCACACTTCTCTGCACTGATCCCCATCTGCCTTAAACCTGAACACTACACCAATGTGTGATTGTACAGTTAGAGTTCCAAACTGTCCTCCATAGACTTCAGAGTTCTTCCAGGTTCGGTGCCATCTACAAACATTGAGATTGTCATAGTGTCACAGTCCCCATGTAACAACTGAAATCCTGCCCCACATACACGAATGTGAGCAAGTGAAATACTGATATATTCCCATGGACAGAGTCGAATAATGACATGCTGTCAATGGAGCAACAAAAATCCTGCACACACCAGACGGAGCGAATGAAATATTGACAAACCACAGAGCAAGAGGAATCCGGATAGGTTCCACTTATCGATATTCATCAGGGTATAATGTGATGAAGTTGAAAGCGTGTACTGTACCTTTAAGAGAGGGTGAATGCCGTTCTGAACGGAGAGCTTACAAGCTCCTGTGATATGAGAGGATGGCAGACCCAGACACAGTATATTGCTATCGAGCTGGAGTCGGGTAATAAGCAGTTAAGAGAAAGGGGGTCTCAGAGTTGTGAATAGTTGATGTAAAATCTTCACTTTGAGAGTGAAAAAAATAAATTGATGTTTTTATTTAAACAGTGGGATTTGGCAGACCTATAGAATAGATTATAGAAGAATACAGCGCAGTACAGGCCCTTTGCGCCGATCCAAGCCCACCTAACCTATACTAACCCCCTATCCTCCATATACCTATCCAATGCCCGCTTAAATGCCCATAAAGAGGGAGAGTCCATCACTGCTACTGGCAGGGCATTCCATGAACTTACGACTCGCTGAGTGAAGAACCTACCCCTAACTTCAGTCCTATATCTACCCCCTCCCTTAATTTAAAGCTCATGTCCCTCATATTTTAACAGTTTACAAAGCAAATTGAGCATTTCTTTATGTTTAGTTTAAATTACCAGATGAGCTCAATGTTGTGTCCAAACAATTGCTGTGCGTGTATCTGTGTGTCTCTGGGTGGGGCAGGTCTGGCAGTCTCTGTGGTGCTTAAAGTGATGCAATGTCACCCTCTGCTGGCCTCCCCACGCCACTGCACAGGCATTGGCAGAGGGTGAAAACCAACAGGGATTCATTCAGAGATGGGGAGGGAGAGGGCAGCTGCTCACAGCACCATCCAAACTGATGTCTTATCCATGTACTGATCTAAATGTCCTTTAAACGTTGTAACTGTCCGTGATTTCACCACTTCCTCTGGAAGTTCATTCCACACACATGCCAGCTTCTGTCTAAAATATTTACCTCTCGCGACTTTTGTAAATCTTTTTCCTCGCACCTTAAAATATCCCTCAGTTTTGAATCCCCAACTCTAGGGAAAAGACATCAGCCCTTCAGCTTATCTGTACCTCTCATTATTTTATAAACCTCTGTAAAGTTACCCCTTAGTCTCATACTCTCTAGTGAAACGAGTCCCAGCCGACCCAGCCTCTACTTATAGCTCACTCCCTCCTTTCCCAGCAACATACAGATTAATCTGTTCTCAACCCTCTCCATCTTAATAATATCAAGGTCAGTAATATCAAAGTGAACAGTCAAGGTGTTTTCTAAGGGTACGGGAAGTCCAAAACTAGAGGGAATATGTTTAAGGTGATAGGGGAAACATTTAAGAGTGACCTAAGGGGCAGCCTTTTCACCCAGAGGATGGTGTGCCAATGGAATGAGTGGGCAGGGTGACCAGACTGACACAGTATTCCAGAAGAGGTCTCACCAATATCCTGTACAACCACAACATGACATCCCAATTCTGATACTCAAAGGTCTGACCAATGAAGACAAGTGTGTTAAACACCTTCTTAACCACACTATCTGTATGAGATGCAAATTTTAAAGAATTATACCTGACAGCCTAGGTCTCTGTCCTACAACACTGCCAAAGACCCTACTTTTAATTGTATAGGTCCTGCTCTTGTTTGATTTACCAAATCCAATACCTCGCATTAATCCAAACTGCACTCCATCTGCCACCCCTCAGCCCAGTGAGTGATATTACTGCCACCTCACCCTCCCCCTTCAATTTTAAAATGCCCATCCCCCTCTCCAGGATTCCTGCACACTCCGGCCTTGATTTTCACAAAGACCCTGAGCTTGGTTTGCCTTGTGTGGTTAGGGCGAGGAGAGAGAGATTGCTGACACAGTCAGTGGAGAGGAGATGCTGGACAGTAATCAGCGGCCTGGTGTCATTTCATTTTAGGAAGAGGGCAGTCGCACGTTAGAGGTGGATAAGAGTGATCGGTATGTTGTGACCAGAAGTAAAGCTCTTCCTTCGTCTCTGGTGTTCAGTAATAAATATCTATTTGAGACCCTTCATTGGGCAGATTGTGTCAGCAGGATTTCTTTTTCTCATATTGCAGACCACAGACAATAGCAATTAAAGATGTTTATAGTTAATTGCGATAGCACATCACATACACTCAATATCCTACAGTTGAGACAAATGTCTTGCATTTGTTTAATAATGCAAAGTGTTGTTTGTAATTCAGTAATGGTAACCTGATTATAATAAATCCACACCAAGCTGAAAGCGGGCACTAAAATATGAACCAAAATCTGGGTATGGTAGTGTAGTGGGTAGTGTCCCTGTCTCTGAGCCAGAGCTCTGGAATTGATTCCAATTCCTGAAATTGTGTGGTAGTGTTCCTAGGTCTGGAATAGAAGGCCTGGATTCAAGTCCTGCCTGTTGCAGAGGTATGTCCCAGCATGTCTGAATAGACTGATGAACAAAGCACAGAGGAGAATACTGTTACAACTTTATGGGTATTGCAGAGTGATGCTAGTATCCCAACCTCATTGCACAAAGGTCTAGGTGTAAAGCTCACAGAAGTGCCTCATGATACATCTGAACAAACTGAATAAAATGGACTTAGAATTGTGACTTGATGGAGAAGGAAGAGGTGTCAGTATTGAATTTCAGAATTTAGGCCCAGGATAACTGAAAGTAAAGCCATTCGTGTTGATTGGGGCCATATTTCACAGCAGTAACGGTTTATAAAATCAGAATGGTCATGGATAGGGTGAGTAGTCAGGGTTTTTCCCAGGTTAGGGGCGTCTAAAACTAGAGGGCATTGGTTGACAGTGAAAGGGGAACGTTTTTGAAAAGGCCTAAGGGGCACCTTTTCACCCAGAGGTTGGTGTGTGTATGGAATGAGCTGCCAGAGGAAGTAGTGGAGGCTGGTATAAATACAGCATGTAAAAGGCATCTGGATGCTGACAGAGCTGCAAAGCTTTTCCAGCAATTTATGCATTTCTTTAAAAATGCATGCATTTTAAATTAGGAATTCTGAATAAATTAAACATTTCATTTTTTTAATGACGCGGGGCTATGTAAACATATTTCAAATCGGCCGAGACCATTTTCTGCTAAGGGTATGGCTTTGTGTATGACAGCAGCAATGATGCAACAACATGGAATAGGGAATGTGATGGAGACACATGGTCCAGTTTGGGAGTGGATGACATTATTGTGTGACTCAGCTCAGAGAGGGAGAAAATGTAATCTGTCCGAGAAGGAACGGCCTATTGTACTCTCTCTCCTTCATTGTTCCTCATCACAGCAATGTATGCGAGCTAAAAAGAACTCTACAGTCATCGTTACCATTCTTATTGGAACAGAATCCCTGCAGTGTTGAAACAAGCCCTTCGGCCCAACAAATCCATACCAACCTTCCCAACACATTCCCCTATAGTTATCCCAGACTAATGCACCTAACCTAGAAACCCACAGACAATTTGGCATGATCAATCCATCTAACCTACACAGTTTGAGCTGTGGTAGGAAATGGGATCACCCATTAGAAGCTCACACAGACAAGGGGAGAATGTGCAAACTTCACACAGACAGTCACCCAAGGTTGGAATCGAACCCAAGCCCCTGGTGCTGTGAGGCAGCAATGCTAACCACCGTACTACCCTTTGGGTGCTCCCTGACCAGCATCCATTGGAATCTACTCACTGCCTAAAGCAAATGGAATTCAGCCAAATCCAACTCTCCCAGGATGGAATCCCATTGCTAGCAGCTGTGTGAGTACAATATCTTCAGAAGCAGAATGATGTTTTGGAAAATCTTGCAATTTTTCCTTTTGTCATGAGTTACAATAATATCTGGTCAAAGTTCTTTCAAGTTAAAGTTGCAGAGATTTTGTTTATATGTGTGTGTGTGTATGTGTATGTGTGTGTGTCAGTGTTTTTAGAAAAGGAAATATTGATTATATATTTTCAACACCCAAACATGCATCTTTCCATCATAGTTTGAGTAACATTGCTCTGGAACATAAACGTGCTATTTGAGCAGATTACAGAAACTAGCCAGACTTGTTCCCAAAACTGACCCTGACCCAGTCTGAGACCGATATGATCGGCCATGACACCAACCTGGTTACATTTAACATCTGTTGTGAGCAGTGCAGGAGTGGGACGAGAAAAGCAAACAGTGACCCAAAAAGCCGGGGAACTATAGAGCGGTGAGTCTGATGTCAGTGGTGGGTAAGTTGTTGGAGGGGATTCTGAGGGATAGAATTTACATACATTTGGGAAGGCAAGGGCTAATCGGAGTACACAGCGTAGCTTTCTGCATGGGAAATCATGTCTCATTCATTTTGTTAAGAGGTAACAAAGAAGATTGATGAAGGCAGTTTGGGTGACATTGTCTATATGGACCTCAGCAAGTTGTTCATTTAAAGAACAAAGAGCAAAGAAAATTTACAGCCCAGGAACAGGCCCTTCAGCCCTCCAAGCCTGAGCCGATCCAAATGTACTGTCTAAATCTGTCGGACAATTCCTAAGGATCTGTATCCCTCTGCACACTACTTACTCATGCATCTGTCCAGATGCATCTTAAATGAATCGACCGTGCCTGCCTCTACCACCTCTGCTGGCAACGCGTTCCAAATGCCCACCACCCTCTGTGTGAAGTGCTTACCGCGCGTATCCCCCTTAAACATTCCACCTCTCACTTTGAAAGCACGACCTCTCGTGACTGAATCCTTCAACCTGGGAAACAGCTTGTCTCTATCCACCCTGGCTATACACTTCATGATTTTGTAAACCTCAATCAGGTCCCCCCTCAATCTCTTTTTTCTAGTGAAAATAAGCCTAGCCTACTCAATCTGTATTCATAGCTAGTATTTCATTCTGATTGGTAGACAAATGAGTAAGGTTCGGTCACTTGTGATACAGAAGAAGCTAGTTACAATTGGCTTGAAGGAAGAGGGATATTTTTCAGACTGGAGGCTTGTGAGCAGCAGTGTGCTGTAAGAATCCGTACTGAGTTCACTGCATTTCATCATTTATGTAAAGGATTTACTGGTGAATATTGAGGACAGAGTAAGTTTGCAGATTATATCAGAATGGTGGTTTAGTAGATTATCTCAGAGTACAACGATACCATAAATAGATGGGACAAAGGTGCAAGGAGTGACAGATGAAGTTTAATTTAGATAAATACGAGGTTTTGCATTTTTGGAAGGCAAATCAGGGCAGACATTATATACTTCATGGTAGGTCCTGGTGCATGTTGTGAAACAAAGGGGCATAGGGCTGCAGGTGCATTGTTCCTTGAAAGTGGAGTCGCAGGTAGACAGTGTGGTGCAGAACACATTTGGCACATTTGCCTTAATCAGTCAGAGCATTGAGTATAGGAGTTGTGGTGGCATGTTGCATCTGTACAGGATGTTGGAGAGGCCACTTTAAGAATACTGTGTACAACTCGGTTTTCTGCAGAAATGACTTACACATATGTTCCAGGACTGGAGGTTTGACTGCAGGGAGAGGCTGATTCCGTTGAGGTGTTTCGCCCTGGAGTGTCAGAGGTTGAGGGGTAACATTACAGATGTTTATAAAACCAGCAGGGGCATGGATATTCTGAACAGCCACGTTCTGCTCCCCAGGGTAGGGGAGTCCAGAACAAGAGGGCATAGGCTGAAGGCGAGGGGGATTGATTTAGAAGAGACCTGAAGATAAATGTTTCACACAGAGAGTGGTGTGTGTTCAGAAAGTGCTGTTAGGGGAAGTGCTGAAGGCGGTTACAATCGCACATTTAAAAAGTATCTGAAAGAGGAGGGATATTGGCCAATTGCTGGCAAATGGGACTGGATCAGATTTGATATCTGATCGGAGTGAACAGATTGGACTAACGGGTCTGTTTCCGTTCTGCATGACTCTCTTATTCTATAAGAGGGATGATGAAAAATTCTGAAAGGACCTTTCAAGTCGGAAATCTCTTCACTGGAATTTTATCGTGCCTCTATGTTCACATTGATTGAAAGATGCGTTAGGTAAATATTTGGTAGAGAAGTGAATAACGGATAATGGGATATAGACAAAAAAGTAGGCCCCAACCTGATCAGCCACAATTTTAGTGCCTGGTGGAGAAGGGTCAAAATGTCTAATGACCCTCTCCTGCTCCTCAGTCCCATATTCCCGTGTTCCATTCAGCCCCTCAAACCTGCTGGACAGGAACAGATGGAGGCCACTTACTCCTATAACATGTTGCACGGAAACAGAGGAGACCATTTGGCCCTTGAAGACTGCCCCACATGTTTCGAGGTGATTTGGGAAATATAATTGGAAAACCCAGGCACGGGTATGAAAGAGGCCCCTCATCTCTCTTTACAGAGCTTCCCCTCTCTGCAACTTGTGCTTCATTTGTTGGTCATGTTGTAGACCCAGATTCAATGTGAATACAGCCCCCATACCTCACTCAGCGCTGGCTCACAAAATCCTCTGGTCTCCCTGTCTGCAATATTCAAAACCATAACATTCAGGAAAATAACACCCACTAACTTTCCAATAACAGAATGTGAGAAGATCAGATACAGGGACAGGTCGTTCACTCCCCAAGCCTGCCTTGCCCTTCACTAAGATCATGCCTGATCTGCTCTTGGTCTCAAATCCTCTTCCATACCCAATTCTTCATAGCCCTCACCTCTCTGACAGGTCAATATCCAGTACCTCCTCTTCAAATACGTTCAGTCATCTAACTCCCCGAACACACTTGAGACGAGAAATCCTGGCATTCAATCCCATCTGTTTGAAGAAAACACTTGCTGCGCTTATGCCATGGCCTATTGATATGAACAAAAGAGGTTGAGACAAGGGTTCAGGTACAAAATGACTGGCCCTGATACTAAGGCAGTGGTTGCCTTCTGTTGACATCAAGGAGCTTAACAAAACTGGACTTAATGGGAATCAGAGTAAACTCTCCAGTCTTTGGAGTCAAACATGGCACAAAGGAAGATGTTCATCATCTCCGTCCTGGGTCACCTCTGTGCGAGATCCTCAGGGCAGTTTCCTCTTCACAAACAGCTTCAGCTGCTTCATCAATGTCTCCCGTCCCCACCCTCCACAACATAAGATCAGAAGTGGGGATGGTCACTGAAGATTCCACAATGTTCAGAACATTTTGTTGCCCGTCAGCTCCTGAACTGGTCTGTGTCCATGAGCAGCAAGACCTAGACTCCATTGAGACTTGTGCTGTTAACGTGTCTTAACATTCGTGTAACAGCACTGCCTGACACTGCACATTGCCACAGTGAAATAGAGTTCATTCAGCAACACACGCTGGTTTCACAGGAATATGAGGAAGCCATTCAGCCCATTGACATTATTGGAGAAGCAAAGGGACAGCCTGTTCAGTACCTCCAGCCTATTACTCAGGAAGAGAAGGAGTCGAGTGTGATGGACCACACAAGAGCCCCTCGACAATATTTGAAGGCGGTAGCGCAGATTCTAATGTTTTCTTATTTTAAAGGGAATGTAAAGGGTCTGTTCCAGATGCAATGTGACTGGTCAAACTACTCGCTGTGAAGCTAAACACTATTTATTTAAACATGAAAGATAAAATGAAAGTAAAGAAAGAGGAAATTAGAATAACTTAATTCTATTGGACAAGTTAACAGAATAATTGATCGTGGAGCTATTACTAATGAACTGGCCCGATACACGAAAATCCCATAAACACAGCCCTTGGCAAAACTGAGTATTCAGTCACAGATTGCCACAAACTCAAAGATCCTAATCTGTGAGAGCTGGCCACATCCATTCAGTCTGCACTAAAATAAACCCAAGGCCTCCCTCGCTGTTTACTCAGTGGTCTTAACTAACCAGCTTGTTAATGATCATTCGATCTCTCTCTTCAAAGAAACCAGGACAAAATAATTCTTAAAGCTGCAGCATCATCACACTTGTCAGTACATCGACCTATTAAACAGGAACCAGGGGTAACCAGTCAGGCCATTGGCCCTGTCCACTTGAACAAGGAAGAAGTCATTCAGTCCCTTGAGTCAATTACACAGAAACAGAATGAGGCCATTCAGCCCCTTGAGTTACTTACACATAACAAGAGGATGCCATTCAGCCCGTTGAGCCACTTATACAGGAACAGTATGAGGCCATTCCCACCTCAGTGCACTTACACAGGGGCAGAATGAGTTAATTGATGCTGATTCTGATGAATGGCTTATGCCCAAAACGTCGATTGTCCTGCTGTGCCTTTCCAGCAATTGATGCTCTACTCTGATCTCCAGCATGGGCAGCCCTCACTGTCTCCTAATAGATGCTCTAACATGATGAACAACTGGAGCTGAGGCTGCACAGACAGGCTGCTCCATGTTGTTCCTCCTGGCTCCATTGCTCATGACACACACGTGGGACTTTAACATGGTTTTCTCGCAGTGAGGAGGGAAGCCATATGTCTTGTGTGAAGTCTCAAGAAGGCACCTTTCATTTCCGAGAAGACAGCCTGCTGTTCTTTATGCAGGACGGAAGCTGGTGGGAATGGCTACCTGTTTCAGATGGAAGGTATTGTGGCTGCTGTTGGGGATTGTGAGCAACCTGACGTTCAGTACGGGCTCACACGCCGACTGCACAATAACATGGGGAGAGTTAGTAAAAGCATATAGACTATTAGGGAAAGTCACATTAGACTGATGAATGGACTCACTAAGTTGTAATAATGCTGATATTATTCATGTTGATCTTGTCTAGTGCACGTCCAGTTCCGTGTAACTTGTGTGCCTTACTCTGTCCAAGTCTATGTCCACCCTATGATCTGTCTGGCCATGCTTACGATGACCTGTATCCACTGCTCATAAATAAAGTGTTTCCCTGTACTGAGGTACACGAGGCAATAAATCAAACCAATCAATCCTGGGTAAAGCATGGAATTTCTCACCTTATCAATTTCTCTTTTGCAAATAAGTGATCGCTGCCACTCCTCGTGTTTCAGCGTCACCATTTCTTTATCCCTTACATCTCTACAGATTAAACACTCAGCTTCATCACTCTATCCTCATGTTACCATCACCCGTGTCTGTGGTAAGGAGATCATTCCTTACAAAGGAGATCAAATCTTTAGAGATTGCCCCAAATGCTCTCTCAGCAAGGCTCTAAAACTGCAGGAAGATGGCTTTACTTATGTTCTCGAATCATCATAAAATGAAGGACAGCATACCATTGACTGTACCCATTACCTACACAGGGTTTGATTCGGAGCAGTCAGCATAGATTTGTGAGTGGGAGATCATGCTTCCCAAATTTGTTCGAGTTCTTTGATGAAGTGACCAGGAAGGTTGATGAGGACAGAGGGGTAGATATAGTCTCTATGGATTTCAGTAAGGCCTTTGATAAGGTCCCACACGGCAGGCTGCTCTGGAAGTTTCCATCACGTGGAATGCTGGGGGAACTGGCCAATTGGATACACAGTTGGTTTGATGGTAGAAAGCAGAGGGTTTAGTGGAAGGGTGCTTGTCAGACTGGAGGCTGGGTCCATTGTTGTTTGTTATCTATGAATTGGTTGTGAATGTACAAGTTATGATTCGTAATTTTGCAGATGACACTAAAGTAAGTGGGAGCATGTTCAGTGAGGAAGTTTATCAGAAATTGCAGCAGGACCTCATCAGGTGGGGAAGTGGGCCGAGAAATGGCAAATGGAATTTAATATAGATGCGTGATGTCTTACATTTTGGGAACTCAAAGCAAGGGAGGAGTTTCATGGTGAATGGGAGGATCTTCAAGTGTGTCGTGGGCAGAGAGACCTTGGAGTTCAGGTGCACGGTTCTCTGAGAGTGGAGCCACAGGTAGACAGGGCAGTGAAGAAGGCATTTGGCACATTGGCCTTCATCAAGCAGGACATGGAGTACAGAAGTTGGGAATTTATGTTGCAGTTACACAGGACTTTGGTAAGGCCGCACTTGGAGTATCGTGTTCAGTTTTGTCACCTTGTTATAGGGAGGACGCTATTAAATTAGAAAGAGTGCAGAAGAAATTTTCAAGGATGTTACCAGGACCCAATCGTCTGAGTTATAGGGAGAGGTTGGACAAGCTCGGACCTTTTCTTTAGCATGTAGGAGACTGAGGGAGTCCTTATAGAGCTGAATAAGATCACGATGGTAGGGTTAATGCTCTCAGTCTTTTTCGAGAACGAGAGACGATCAGTTTAAGGTTAAAGGGGAAGGATTAAAAGAGAATCTGAAGGACCATTTATTTACATAAATGGCTGGTGTACGGATGAGCTGCCAGCAGATGTGGTTGGGGGGTACATTAACAACATTTCAAACGCATTTGGATAAATATGTGAATAGGAATGGACTGGAAGGATATGGGCCAACTGCAGGGAATTGGGGTTAGCGTGGATGGACATTTGCAAGGTGGAGTCGAACTCTTCTGTTAATTAAAAACAAACACCCAGAAAAGCTCACCTCACCTCGTAATCTGTTACAATATGATCGACACAGATCTCCTACATTCCACGTTTTATACAAAAATTAACAAGTTAGTTTCTTAACTTTAAAAGTGAACACTAAACAACAACTATTCACAAATACAAGCCCCTCTTATCTTAGCTACTTACTATCTGACTCTGTCTCTGTAAAAATATTCTGTTCCAACAGCCCACATATTAAACATTACAATCTCAAGACCACACAGAATCCATCTTCCCCGCTGTGTTCACTCTTCCAGCTGCTGATCTCCCTGGGTCATTTTTTATTGCAAGTCGGTTTGACATGAACATGTATCTTTGAAAGAGAGTGTTTGAGATGGCCAGTTAGCACTCCTGCTCTACAGCAGTTACTCTGTTGTTGGATGGCAGTGGCTCTCCCTCTAGTGTTCAAATGCTGGGTTTATATACTCCACATGATACAACAATTCTCATAATTTGATTGCTTTCCAGGTGTCTAAACAATAATATTCAAATTCCGTTGGCTTCTGGTATCCTGACCATTATTTAAACACTTTGGTTGTATTTGAATTGTTGTCAAAACAGCAACCAAACTCAGGTATCCATTTCACAGCTAACTGTGACATAAGGAACAATCTGACATTTAGCTGGCATCTGTGCTGTACTTTCTATTCAACAAAACCCGTTCTGCCTTAAAGTGAGCTGACATGCTTTCTGCTTCATAAGACCTCCCTCCTTCAGAAAAAACATCAGAATGAAAAGATGGCTTCGTTTCTTTTCTTCTAATTCTTAATCCCATTATTATGAAATACAAAAGTATTAATCTCAGTTATATCAATCATGTTAATCTTACACACCTATATAAACTGGAATAAGTCAAATCTTATCTAAACTTTGTCCTTTAAATCCACGATAACACATCTGCTAGGACCCACAGCATGAACATTTTGTAAGTTTAACGTCGGTGTGATAAGACTCCAATGAAATGCTCTCATATTCTGGTCTTTAAATATTCCAAAAAACGCGAGAGGTTTGTCGTTGTCCACAACCATCTCCGACAGTTTATTTGTCACATAAACATTAAAATATTGTCAGGTCAGTGCGAAACTTAATCATCCTTTTTCAATAATGGAGAATGTTGTATTTTTCTTTCTGGTGGATATTGCGTTTTTTCGACAAGTAGCCAATTAGCCATTCAATTCCATCATCATCTTACTGTATCAATACAACTCCAACTCCTATATCCCTAGAAGCAAATAGAATTTTGAAAGGGTTTCAAAATATTTGGTGTAGCTAAAACTGGTGCGGTGATTAATCATGCTTTAAAATTCTCAAAAGCCTCCTGGCATTGTTCTGTCCACCACAATTAGGTTTCCTTCTTTACTAAGTCCATCAGTGGTGCCAATACGCTGCTGAAGTTTGGAACAAACTTCCGATCGAATCCACTCAGTTCAAAAAATCCTCTTTCTTCGAGGATGGTTGTGGAAATTCCTCAAAGCCCTTTGTCTTTGTGTTCCATGGGGTCAACCTTCCATGTCCAATGTAATGTCCCACGAACGTCACCTCTGCCTTCGTGAATTCTGTTTTCTTTAAGTTTATTACAAAGTTTGCTTCTTGTAATCATTCAACATGCTCTGGCAGCTGTAACACGTGAGCTTTCAGTCACTTGCTAAAAATCACTGCATCATACAGATAAACTACACAATTTGTCCATCTGACCATAACTCTGTTCCTGAGTCCCTAAACCTGGCATTGAAGGGGATTCCTATCACTGGTGACAATACTAATACGTCATCCCCACAGGAAATCGTCAAAATGTCAGAGTTTTATCTGCCACGTGCTTCATTCTATGCTGTGCCCTTCAGGTGCTGTTTAGCTAACTCACCTACTCCATCAAATCTCTCCCTCACCTCACATATATAATCCGAGTGTGAGATCTCTGACTTCGGTCCTGTCAATTTATATTCAATTAATTCCAAAGGACCTCTGACTTCAAATATTAACTCAAAGGAAGTAAACTGAATAGATTTATTTGGGGCAAATAATTTTTGTCTAATGTCAAACAATTTAATGAGACACCTTCATTCCAATCATTCCGGTAATCCTGACAGTACGCTGTTAATATGGTCTTCAGCGCCTGATGCTAACTTTACAAGGATTCAGGATGGGACACCCTTGATTTGAAGTGCTGTATGCCTAAGCTATCCATGACTTCCTTAAACTATCCATGACTTCCTTGAACAGCTGAGCGGTAAAATGAGACCTTGGTCTGACTGAATCTCTCTGTGGAGCCCACAGTGAGTAAAGAAAGCTACCAACTCCTCCACCTCCCTTTTTACCTTAACACTCCATAATAGTTAAAAATCACACCACACCAGGTTATGGTGCAACACTTTTAATTGGAAGCATACTAGTTTTCGGAGCGACGCTCCTTCATCAGGTGATTGCACAATTACCTGATGATGGAGCGTCGCTCCGAAAGCTAGTGTTCTTCCAATTAAACCTGTTGGACTATAACCTGGTGTGGTGTGATTTTTAACTTTGTACACCCCAGTCCAACACCGTCATCTCCGAATCATGACTCCATAATAGAATTGCCTCTGGGAATCTGGTAGATACATCCATTATGGCTAGCAAATATTGGTTCCCACTTTTATTTTAGATAGGGGAGCTACACAACTAATCATAACCCACATGAAATGTTCTTCGAATGCAGGAATTGGTAACAAAGGTGCTGGCTTTAGTACTGCCTGTGACTTCCCTACCATTTAGCATGTTTGACATGTACATCAAAAAATAACCACGTCCGTGTGCATTCCAGGCCACTAGAAATGCCTCTGTGCCTTAGCCTGAGTCTTCTGTACACTTAGGTGACCCCCTGCAGTTAGTTTATGTGCTACCCGTAACACTTTACGCTATTCCGAAAACAATGTGATGCACTTCGGCCCATATCCCTTCTGCACTAACTTATCGGGGTCTCCATTTTAATTTTAGCATTCTATCTTTAAGTTAATAATGTTCGACAATATATTTTGATTCTTTTTTTGTGTGTGTGCATGTGTATGTGTGTGTATATATATATCTGTTGTAAGTCCATTAGCCTTTCAGGACTAAACACCCCTGCCTGATCCTCTGCCTGTTCAGGTTTTTTTTCTGCACTGTGACATCAAGCAGGGTGTCAGTTCACTGAGCATCATCTCCTTTGGCTTTTTATTTTGGTTTTCCTTCCTGCTCTAACTTATGTCAGTGGAATTACAGATTACATTACAGTGTGGAAACAGGCCCTTCGGCCCAACAAGTCCACACCGACCCGCCGAAGCGCAACCCACCCATACCCCTACATTTACCCCTTACCGAACATTAGGGACAATTTAGTATGGCCAATTCACCTGACCTGCACATCTTTGGACTGTGGGAGGAAACCGGAGCACCCGGAGGAAATCCACGCAGACACGGGGAGAACGTGCAAACTCCACACAGTCAGTTGCCTGAGGCGGGAATTGAACCCGGGTCTCTGGCACTGTGAGGCAGCAGTACTAACCACTGTGCCACCGTGCCGCCCACAATCTTGTTACTATACAGTCTGGAAAAATCCTGGGTATTTTTCTTTTAACTCCCCAATTCCCTTGTTTTCCTTTTGCCTTCTCCAACTCAAGGGGTGCCACGCCCAACTTGGATCCTGTTAAATCGTTCACAAGAACAAACTGTATTCCTGGAAATAACACACTGTTACTCACTGTCACTGTTACTTCCCCAACCTTGATTTGGCATTCCAACCTGATGTTACACAAGGGAATTCTTAATTTCTAACCCCATTCCACAAATTGTCACGATCTTGATTAATACGTCAGAAAGAGTGAAAATACTTTCATCTCTCACTATTAGAGGCCGAGAGAAAGTGAGGGCTGCAGATACTGGAGATGAGAGTTGAAAAGTGTGGGGTTGGAAAAGCATAGCCAACCAGGCAGCATCCGAGGGGCAGAAGAGTTGATTTTTCAGGCATAAATCCTTCTCAGGAAAGTGGGGGATGGGGTAATGGAGGGGGAAGGGGGCCGAGAAATAAATAGGAGGGTGGGGGTGGAGCTGGGTGTAAGATAGCTTGGAAGGCGATAGGTTGATGCAGGTGGGGTGTGATGGTGATAGGTCGGACAGGAGGGAGATAGGACACCTATCAGTGGGAGGACAGCTGGAACCCTCACACTAGAACCATCATCAACGTTGACTTCACCAAATTCCAAATCTCCCCTCCATCAACCTCTCCCAGATCCAACCGTTCAACCTAGCACTGCCCTCTTGAACCGCCCTAACTGGCCAGCTTGCTTCCCACCTACCGACTCCATCCTCCTAACTGACATATCATTATTACTCCCACCTACATCTTCTTATCGCCTTCCCAGTGACCCTCCCACAGGCCCAGCTACTACCCTCGTATTTATCTTTCAGCCCCATTGTCCCCCCACCACATTCCTGACGATGGGTTTCTGCCTGATATTCGATTGTTCTGCTTTTCGGATGCTGCCAGATCTGTTGTGCTTTTCCGGAGCCTCACTTCTCAACTATTAGAGACTGAGCAGATCCCATATCTCACAAAATTATAACTTCTTGTACTTCTCCCCCTGATCTTTCTGAGTAAACTTTATCTACAGAGGTGAATTCTTTATAGCGATCAAGTACTGACTCCATACCCAGCCCCTGCCTTGGCTGTATACTCTCCTGCAGGTCCTCGGCTCTACTTGGGGTCTCATTTACCAGTTTCACTAATGCCACTGGGCTTAGCCTCTTCTACCACATCTTTCCCCAAAATGCCTTCCTTCAACGACCACTGCAGTGAAAACACCTTTTCCCAGTGCCCTTCTTAAACCATCGGCACTGTCATTTTATGTATTACACTGCCTTATACTGAGAACACCTGAGGCCTTTCATCTCCTTTCAACCCCTTTGGGCTTCATTTTTCACTTGTGGTAAACTATTGTGCGCTACTGTTCGCTTTGTAATGTGTGAACCTCCCTTCTCCCAATTTCTATCCCTCATAGCATGAAAATTCTCCCGGAAGCTAAATTTCATCTCATGCACCAATGCATATTTACCTGCCATTTCTGCCGCGCTTCTCACTTCTTGAACTTTCTGTTCGTGCACATGAAATCTTACCATCTCTGGAAGTGAGTCTTTAAACTTCTCCAGCAGAATAATCTCTCTTCGAGCCTCACAGGTCTTATCTATTTTTAAGTCCAACACCCATCTATCAAAACGACTGTAGTTAATTCTTTCAAACTTAACATAAGTCTGACCAAGTTCCGTCTCAATTTTTATGAACCTCTGTCTATGTGCTTCTGGTACCACTTCATAGCCAATCAAAATAGCCAATTTGACATTTGCATAATCTCTTGACCCCCCATCAGACAGTGCTGCACATGCCTCACCAGCTGTGCCCACCAGCTTAGTCTGAACTAGCATTACCCACAAGTTCACTGGACACGTCATCTGCCGAGGTATTTTTTTCAAATGAAATAAAAAAAGTTTTGACATTTTTCTCACCGAAATATGGCAAAGTACTAACATAGTTGTATACATCCCGATGTTCTCCCTTCATCTCCATCCTGTTAATTTAACTTTCTTGTCTAATTCACAACTTCTAAATCTCAAATTCTCTCTCTCTTTCTTTTTCCTCTCCTTCTCTTTTTTCTAACTCTGTTTCCGTCTCTTTCTTTATCTTCTAACTTCAGTTGCCATATTTGCAATTAACTCTATTGCACTTGTCTGTTTCTCTGATACATCAATGTGCTTGACCAACTACATTATAATTTCAGCTTTCCTTCTGTCCGTGGTTAAACCCAATTCCAACCTATTTGCTAATTCTAATAAATATCCTACTTCTGTCTTTCTCAATTTTCTTGGCAAATTTGGGAACCACTTTAGTAATGTTAAGAGCCATTTCCCTCAGTTTTAATTTAAACAACCACCAGTAAACAAAATTAAACAGATTTTCTGACCGGTTTTCTTTGAAGAACGAGGTCACTAATTGCAACGTGTTGGAATTTGTTGGCACATTTTGTACCCGAAATCTGTTCAAATCTAACCAAGTCCCTTATGGCAGGGCCCCGAACTGTGAAGACATCTATGTCGAGCACTTCTGTTAATTAAAACGACAAACCCAAAAAAGCTCACCTCACCTCGTAATCTGTTAATACATGAGTGACAAAGAACTCCCAAATTCCACTAATAAAAGAAAAATAACAATTTGCATGTATGCAAGTTAGCTCGCTGTGCTTGAAGGTTTGTTTTCTGACGATTCGACACTATGACTAATTAACATCATCAGTGAGAGGCTCTGCCGAAGCGCTGGTGGTATGTCGCGCCTCTCTATTTATAAGTCTTGGGTTCTTAAGATGGGTGATGTCATTTCCAGTTCTTTTGTTTTACAAGAGAAGGTAGATAGGATTTAAATTGCTGTGTTTATTGACGGACTTCTGGTCAGAATGCCATTCCTCTAAGAACGTCCTTGCATGTCTTAGTATGTGCGTGCGTTGTCCCAATCAAAGTGGTGCCCTTCTTGGTCTGTATGTATGGAACATAGTGATAATGGGTCATGTCTTTTGGTGGCCAGTTGGTATTCATGTATCCTGGTAACACGACAACAGGACAGTTTCAATGGCGGACGAATGATTTTATACTCACTGTTTAATTAATGTATGTGTGCAGATATGTAACATTTTTCATATGTGCACAACACATTCTAAATGAACAACGGAGACACAGTTAACGAAAAGTGATGCATATGATGTATAAAATTTATAAAACATTAAAACATCATTTGATTCCCATCTAAAATGATATGTTCCCCTTCTCTCAACGTTCCATCCTTTTCTGGAAATCTCCACTCCAATCTCTCATTCTTATCAGGATGTGTATTATAAATTCTTGCTTCTGGTGTCCCAGCTTATTTCAGTTAATCCCCTTTCTACCAGAATTCAATATATTGG
Organism: Chiloscyllium plagiosum; assembly: GCF_037043375.1. Taxonomy (NCBI): domain Eukaryota; kingdom Metazoa; phylum Chordata; class Chondrichthyes; order Orectolobiformes; family Hemiscylliidae; genus Chiloscyllium; species Chiloscyllium plagiosum. The sequence goes on from NW_028270176.1 coordinate 61,450,590, forward strand.
CCTGTTGGGTTCTTTCCAAAGCTAGTGTCTGTCATATTATTGGAGATAAAATTTCTGGCATCAGACCCAGCATTTGAACATATTGCTCTGTTGTACATGCACTGTACATAGGACCACAGCACACAGAAGTTTCCAAAACATTGGGGGATGTTCATCTACTTCTTTTAATAATCTAGTTTTCTCATATTTCACATTTCATCATCTATATCCTCTCTCTCTCTTTCTCTCCTTGTAGCGAGTTAAGAAATTTACCAATTATTCTTTGCGTCCCTTCTCTCAAAGCTCCTTCTTTAGGTTTATATCTATTGCTCTCTTCTTGATGTAATGTGATTATAATTGAGCAATGTAACTACAAAGACATTTGGAAGGAGCTGGTCACAGTCAATTGGAAGGGGAACTGAGCAGGGCAGACCATGTAACAGCAAAAGCTGGAATTTCTGGGGATATTTCGGAGGATATCAGAAATTCTCCCAAAGGAGATGAAACATACTCATGGAAGGACAAGGCAACCATGAGTAATAAGGCATCAAACCAAAAGAGGAAACATACAATGTGGTGAAGATGATTGGGAATCCAGAGAATTCATTGGCTCTGAAACGACAGAAGGCTGACATACTGACACTGCAGAGCTCTTAATCATGGTCAGGGAGAGAAACAGAGGGAAAGGCATTCACTCTAAACACAGAAGATGGTATTACTAAGGAAAAAGATTCAGATGAATTAAACAATTGAATTAAAATCAGTTAATTGGTTTTGCAGAATGTGTCAGATTGAAGGCATGACCCGGGGAGAGACCCTCAGCAGAATGAGAGTATGAAAATGGAAGTGTTACCACATCAGAAACCAGAGTAGGTCACTGAGTACAGGGCTGATGGGTGAATGGGTCTCGTTGTGAACTAAGGGACAGAGAGCAGAATTGCATTGCAGATATTGCAGCTCAAACCTGCGTAGCTATGTCGTGCTGTAGACTACAGCAGCAGGAGAAGCAGAACAGCATTCAACCACAACCTGTAACTTTTAGCCTCGAATAATTTCCTCAGTCTGCCATTGCCATCAATACGATCTATGTTTCAGTAATGACTGTGGGTGAACATGACTGGATCAGAACCACGTGAACCTAAACCTGACGCGAACCCATTAAAGCTACCACACTTGACTAACAGATCTGATCGAAGCTCCGCAATCCTGTCACATTCTGTCATAAATGGTGATGATTGATTAAACAAATGACTGGAGCAAAGGGATCCACAAATATCCCCATCCTCAGTAATCAAACAGCTCTGCACATCAGTGTAAAAGACCAGGATGTGGTAGATGCACCAACCTCAGACAGAAGTGTTGAGTTGATGAACCACCTCACCCTCGCCATGATACTCACAGAATCACAGATGCCAGTCTTCAACCAAGTCAATTTGCTGTGTGTGACATGAAGAAACAGCTGAACATAGTACGTACGAAAAAGACAATGGTCCCTGACCCCATTCCTGCAATAGGACTGAAGACTTGTGCTGCACAACAAGCCGTGTCCCTGGGGAAGCTGTTTCATTCCAGCTCCAACTCTGACATCGCCCTGGTAATGTGGAAAATTACTCAAAAATATCTAGTTCCTAAGAGGATTATAATTACAATCTCAGCAGTTACCTCCCCCTCAGACCCACCACGACAGTCAAATTGGTGTGAGTTCTTTTTGACAGAGTTATCAAACAGCACAGAAATAACCTGCTCAGTATGATTTCAGATAGGTCCCCGTGTAGACATGGTGCTGCTGTGGAAAGGTCACTGGATTACTAATCCAGACCAGGCTAATGCTCTGGCAGCTGGTGTAAGTTAAACACAATTGACAAAATATTAAGATGCAAAATCTGGTGTCCGTAAATAGTGACCTTCAAGCCAATGTCGATTGTAACCACCAATTTGCTTCACAAATGTACTTTCAGAAAGTGAATCTCCCGTGCTTTCCTGGTCTGGCCAAAACGTGACTACAGACACACAGACATGTGGTAAACTTTTCAATGGTCTCGGATTCCGCCAACCAGGACATTCTATTGCATCAAACCGTTCCGGGGTCTAAAGGATAAAACCAGAAAGAACACCCGGGCCCAGCCTCAGTATCGGAAAAGGCAATGAGAAACACAGTCCTGTTGACCCTGCAGAGACCTCCTTCCTAATATCTGAGAGCTTGTGACAACATTTACAGACTACATAGAAACATCGGGAATGGAGTAGGCCATACAACACATTGAGCCTTCCCCATTCCAGTTCATGTTCAAACATCTCCTCAATGCACTTTTCCCATACACTGTACACATCCCTTAATGTGATTAACCATGGGAAGCGATAAGGTAGGAAGTGCAGTAGTCTATTTGGTCTGTCGAGTTTCCTACCCAATTCAATATAATGATACCTGGCCCTTTATTTACATATCGTTATCCTTCTCTCCCACCATTCCTTTACTGTCTCTACGTCCGTATTTATATTCAGTGTCTTGGCTTCCAGATTCGAGTGCATTCCCCAGGTTCACCAGACGCTGAGAGCAGACATTTATTGTCATCTCATTGCAGAATGGTCTGTCTGTACCTAATACTGTGGACCCTTGTTTTAGACACCAGAGCCTGGGAAATTATTATCCCTGATTCCAATCCGTCTCACCCTGTCAGAGCTTTATATATCTCACTGAGATCTCCACCCATTTTCCTAAACCCCATGGAATACAGGCCCAGTCGCCCCAAACTCTGCTCCCACAACAAGCCTGTCATCACAAATATCCGTCTGGTCATCCTTCACTGCACTCCCTCAATGTCAGGTTTGTCCTTTATTAGGTACTGAGACCAAACCTGCACACAATACTGCACAGTGTTTGAGACGGGGTCTCAACAACACTCTGTACAGCTGCAGTTAGACACCCTTACTCCTGGATTCAAATCCCCCTGAAATGAAGGTCAGAACATCATTGATCTTCCTAACTGCTTTCTGCTCCTGCAATATTGCTTTCAGTGACTGGTCCACAGGGAGATCCAGATCCTTTGCAATGTTACAGCTCCCCACTTGGTGGGACTATGTTCACTGGTCAGCGTGTGAATGCCATTCCCAGTATTGACTTCTGGGTTGAGACCTCACTGCGTTGCAGGGACCTCGGAGGTCTGCGCAGAAAGAAACAATAAAAAGGAGCATATGTCGCTTTTTAGATCAACATGTTTCAAACAATCCCTTTTCAAATGAAAAGCTGCCAATCTCTTGTTCCCACCAAAGGGCACACCGTCACCTCTACCCATATTGCTCTCCATCTGCCACATATTTGCCCATTCACTCCACTTGCCTTAGTCACCTTAAAACTTTTTTACAACCTCCTCACCCACTCGCAATGCAACATCCTTTAGTTTTCTCAGCAGGTTGTGATATATTGTATTTGATTCCCACAATCACATTTTAATGGATATTGTGAACAGCTGGTACCCGAGCACCGATCCCTATGATACCTCAGCAACCTTCCTCTGTTAAAAAAAAATCTGTTTTTTCAATTTATTTATTTCGTGAATCTGGGTGTGACTGGCTGGGGCAGCATTTATTGCCTGTCCCTGGTTGTCCCTTGAGAAGGTGGTGGTGAGCTGCCTTATTGAACCGCTGCAGCCCATTTTGGATTCAGTGATAGTCACACCATTGAATGCCAAGGGACAGCGGTTAGATTGTACTTCAGTGGTGATGGTCACGGTGTGACAATTGTGTTACGTGAATATTACTTGCCACTTTCCAGCCTGGATACTGTCCAGATCTTGGACATGGACTGCTTCAGTATCTTAGGAGCCACAAATGTTGCTGAATATTGTGCAATCATTGGCAAACATCCCCACTTATGACCTTAGAATAGAGGCAATGTCATTGATGAAGCAGCCCTGAAGATGTTTGAGCCTAGGCCACTGCCCGAGGGACTCCAACAGACTTGCCCTGGAGCTGAGTTGACTGGCCTTTATCAACCATGACCATTTTCCTACGTGTCAGGTATGATTCTAACCAGCGGGGAGTTTGCCCCTGATAACCATTGATACCAGTTTTGTTTACGCCCCTTGATGCCACACTTGGGAGAAGACAGTCTTGTTTTAAAGGACTGTCACTCTCACCCCACCTCTGGAATTCAGCTCTTTTGTCCATGTTTAACCAAGGTAATGAGGTCAGGAGCTGAGTGGCCCTGGGGCAGCCCAAACTGGGCGTCATTGACCAGGGTATTGCTGAGCAGGTGCAGCTTGAAAGCACTGAGACATTCCAGCACTTTACTGATGATCGAGAGTAGACTGATGGAGTGGTAATTGGCCGGATTGGATTTGTTCTACTTTTTATATACAGGAGATAGTTGGGGTAATTTTCCACGTAATCGGGGAAATGTAATTGTAACGGTATTGGAACAGCTTGGTGAGGGCAGTGACAAGGCCTGGAGAACAACTTTTCAATACTATTGACAGAATGTTGTCAGAGTATGTACCCTCTGGGGTATCCAGTATCTCCAACTGAATCTGGATATCGCGTGGAGTGAATCAAATTGGCTGATGGCTGGTAACTGGATTGCTGAGGACCACTGGAGGAGGCTGAGGTGCATCATCCACTCAGCACTTCTGACTGAAGATTGTTGTGAATGCACCAGCCTAATCTTCTACACTGAAGTGCTGGGCTTTTCCATCATTAAGGATTGGGATACTCGTGGAATCTCCTCCTCCAATGACTTGTTTAATTGTCCATAACTATTCTCATCTCGAACTAGAAGGACTGCAGAGCTTAGATCTGATCCGTTGCTTGTGGGATCACTTTAGCTTTGTCTATCACTTAGTGCTTATGCTGTCTGGCGCACAAGTTGTCCTGTTTGGTGGCTTCATCAGGCTGACACCTCATTGTCAGGTATGCATGGTGCTGCTCTTGCCCTCCTGCACACTCCATTGAACCAAGGTTGGTCCTCTGGTTTGATGGTAATTGTTGTGAGGGGGATATGCCAGGCCATGAGGTTGTGCTGGAGTACAATTCTGCTGCTATTGATGACTTGCAACACGTAATGGAAACCCAGATAGATCTGTTCGAAGTCTGTCCCAGTTAGCACGGTGATAGTGCCACCTAAAATGGTGGAGGTTATTCTCAATGTGCAGGTGTGACTTTATCTCCACAATAACTATGCAGTGGTCACTCTTAACGATAATGTCATGGACAGATACTCCTGCAACTGGCAGATTAGTAAGGCTGTGGTCAAATATGGCTTTTCCCTCTTGTGGGTTCCTTCACCACCTGCCGTAGACCCAGTCTATCCGGTATATCCTTTAGGGCTCGGCCAGCTCAAGCAGTAATCCTGCTGCTGAACCACTCTTTTTGTGGACATTGACATCCCCAACCCAGAGTACATTTAGTGTCTTTGCCACCCTCAGTGCTTCCGCCAGTGTTGGTTAGTTTGGAGGAGTACTGACTCATCAGTTGGGAGAGGCTGGTACATAATAATTAGCAGGAGGTTTTCTTTCTCATGTGTAAACTAATGCCATGAGTCTTCCTGGGATACAGTTCACTGTTGTGGACTCCCAGAGCAATTCCCTTCCAACTGTATCCCACTGTGCCACCACGTCTGCTTTGTCTGTCTGCTGGTGAAACAGTAGATATCCGGGGAAGGTGATGGGGTGTCTGGGACATAGTCATACTCACAGAATCAGACCTTAAATACCAGGTCAAGCTGTTGTTTCACGTGTCTGTTTTTTTTCCATTCACTGTTTCTTGCCAGCTGTCCCATTCTAGAAACATGGCCATATATTCGCCCTAATCCACTAAGATTTGATTTTGCAAACTAGGCTGGGAGATTTATCAACATTTTTTTCTGAAAATCCACGTGTTTTACATCCATTGTTTCTCTTTCATTTGTCTCCCCGTCAGTTTCTCAAACATAATTCCCATTTCATAAATCTATATTAGTGTTGTCTATGACCATTACTTTCAGTCCCAATAATTTCTCCCAAACAATTTACTGACTATAGTCTGTGTTTCATGTACTATTTCGTTTTTCCACACCATACTTGGTTGTCCTGGTATTGTCAGAAAGTTCTGTGAAGACAGAACTGAAGTTGTGGATTCATAGTTTTGCCATTTCCCTGTTTCCCATTCTCCATTCTCTGGTTTCAAACTGGAAAAAAATCTGCACTGTTTTTTCATACTTCTCACATTGATATAATTTGACAAGCTATAACAGTTTACTCTTATAATCTTTGTGAACATTATCTTCAGAAACCCACCAATTCATGTCTTAAGCTGCTCAGCTCCACATCATACACTCACAGGAGCATAGTTTCTGTACCAACAGAAATACAGCACGATCTATATTAGTCCCACTTTCCAACACCAGGCCCATAGCTTGGAATGTTATGAAACTTCCAGGTACTTTTAACGGTTGAGAGGTTAGCCGTGATAACTCCCCTCTCAGGAAGTACATTCCAGACCTCAACACCCTCTGGGTGAAAAAAAGTAATCTTTAAATCCTCTCTGAACCTCGAACCCTTCACTTTTAGATTAGATTACCTACAGTGTGGAACAGGCCCTTCGGCCCAATAAGTCCACACCGCCCCACCAAAGCGCAACCCACCCATACTCCTACATTTACCCCTTACCTAACACTACGGGCAATTTAGCATGGCCAATTCACCTGACCTGCACATCTTTGGACTGTGGGAGGAAACCGGAGCACCTAGAGGAAACCCACGCAGACACGGGGAGAATGTGCAAACTCCACACAGTCAGTCGCCTGAGTCGGGAATTGAACACTGTGCCACCGTGCCGCCCTCTTTAAAAGTGTGCTCCCTGGTTCTTGACCCTCTGTCTAAAAGGAACAGCTGTTGTCTATCCACCCTGTCCATGCCCCTTGTTAACTTATCCTTCTGAATCACATCCCCCGCAGCCTCCTCTGCTCCAAAGTAAACAACCCAAGCTTATACCGCCTCTCTCCATAGCTGATATGCTCCATCCCAGGGATCATCCTGGTGAATCTCCTCTGCAACCACTCCAGTACAATCACATCCTTCCCGTAATGTGGCTCCCAGAACGACATACAGTACTCCATCATGGACTAAACCAAGCCCTGTATAGCACTTATAATCTACTCCCTGATTAATAAACGTTACACCCAAGGTTCAATTCTTAACTAGTCCATTACCCTGTTCAGTCACGTTCAGGGATGCGTGGAGAAACACCCTGTGAGCTTCCTAGTGTGCTGCCAATCATTGTGTACACCCCATGTCTGGTTCCTCCTTCCAAAGTACATCACCTCATATTTATCAGGATCACATTCCATCTGCCATTGATCTGCCCATCTGATCATTCCACTTGTATTTTCCTGTAAAATCAGAACTTCCTCCTCACTGCCAACCACCCGGCCAATCTTTGTGTCAAACACAAACTTACTTATCTCAACTACCACCCCTCCACCCACCCCCATCCCCCTCCAGATTCACATTTATACCATTTATGAATGCTACAAATAATAAGGGACACAGCACTGATCTCTGTAGTACACCGGGGACACTGGTCTCCAGTCACACAAACAGACTTCTCCCACTACCCTCTGCCTCCTGACACTAAGACAATTTTCGTTGTAACTTGTCAAGTTATCCTTGATATTGTGAGATTTTACATTATTTTTCCAATTTTCCATGTGGAACTTTGTCAAAGGCCTTGCTGCAAGACTAAATAAGCGACCTTCTCAGACTAATTCAATCAAATTCATTCGGTGTGACTTCACTCTGATAAAGTCCTGATGATTATCCCTGATCAAACCTTGCGATTCTGATTGGACTTCGATTTTCTCCTTCTCTATTTTCTCCAGTAGTTTCCCGAACAGTGATCTAATACTTGCTCATCCGTAGTTACCTTGGCGAATATGTACCACCCTTACTGTGAAGTGGAATCATATTAGCTGCTCTCCAGTCCTCTGGCACCTCCCCTGTGGTCAGATTCCAATTAAAATTTCTTCCCTAGACTCCAACAGTGTCCAGACCTGCGGATTTGTCCAATTTTATACCAGACAAAGCCTCAAACCCCTGCTCGTATTTTACATCAATCTCTTCAAGAGCTTTCCGGTCCATCTTCTTGAATTCTGTACCTGCATCCTCCTTCTCCCAAGTAAAACAGCTGTGATGTTTACATGTACCAATCTATCAATGTTCTCCGGGTTGACGCACTGATTGCCCCTTTGGTTTCTAATGGACACTAACTGTTTGCTGATTATTCTGTTCTACTTGTCCGTGTAGAATACCGTGGGATTCTCCCTAATATCGCCTGCTTGCACTTCTCCATGTCCCTTTGCAATTCAGTCCCCTCTATGTTCCTAAGCTTCTAAGTTTCACTACAATCACCTCTCATCTTTTGAAACTCGAGATCACAGGCTGAGTTTCCCCATCAGACAATCTTGCCATTTTATGGATTAGTCTGGAAAATACCTTTTGCAGTTCCTCTGTAGTCAGTATATTCTATCTTAGATTGGGACTCCAAATGGTACGCAATACTCTAATTTCAGTCTCAGCAACACTCTATGCAGCTGGTGCATGACATCTTCTATATTGCAATTACATGCACATGAATGTTAACCTAACTTTTCGTTTCCTATTTGCACGCGTTCTTCCTAATTCCTTTCACTTTAACTTTTCTTATGAAGTTAGTGGGAGAGTTCTTAAAAAAGATCCTCCTGAATATCCAACCATACGTTATCCATTAGCTCCTTGTTGCCTATGTCCACAAGAATCATCTTCAAACCGTTCCAAAAAATGTTGCCTCGTATGGTTTTCGTTTCATCAATGCGAGATCATCCTCCCCAGTTTTCCCATTACCTTCTGTATATCCAGTAACACGTTCTTTGTAATTCAGCCCAAGAGACACCCGACCGCGGATTACAAGTTAACTGATCTGTAGTTCACCACTCTCCATCTTCATCCGTTCTTAAACTGTTGGATAATATTTATAACTTTTGCCATATCCAGAGTGGCTAAATATCGTTCAGGAATATATTGGAAAATAACATGAAAATTCGCAATGCAATCAATACGTTTATTGCTGCTTCCTCTGATATTCTTGTATGAAGTACATCTGATCTGTCAGATTTATAAATACTCAATCCAGTTTTCGTTTCAAAGATGACCTCAATACTGATAAGAATGATCTTAAACTTTACTTACACAAGTCCCATGGTTACTTGGTATTTCTGGGAGAATTTCTGGATATTCTGTCTTGAAGATAGACACAAAGAAACTGTTTCTTTCTCCTGTGATTTCTCTGTTCTCTACAATAAATTACCCTGCCCGCACGCATAGTGTTCCATATTTGACCTTGTTTTTACATTAGTTTCATACACTGATGTACTTTTTTAGCAGTCTTTATGTTTTTATTAGCAGTCTTTATGTTTTTCTTTCGCAGTTTGTATGTTTTTCTTTTGTTTGCATGCTGTTTCGCTTTTTTATTTCCTTCTCGGTTTCTTGGTCGTCCGTTGCTGGGTCCTACATTGCTCCGAATCCACTGGTTTACTACAACACTTGGCATTTTTCTAAGCTGCTTCCATTGACCTAATAGGTAGTTAAAGGTGAGGCTAAAAGGGTTAGGTCGGAGAGGAGGGTGGACCAGATTGATGGGAAGGAAGATGAACACATAGGAACGTTCAAAAGGGGGGAGTGTGCTGAGTTGGAAGATTGGACTGGGATAAGGTGGAGTTAAGGGAAATGGGGAAACTGGTGAAATCTACATTAATCCCCTGTGGTTGGAGGGTCCCAAGGCAGAAGAACAACCTTTCTCCATCCATGCTTCAGGTGGTTAGGGTTTGGCGATGGAGGAGGCCAGGACTTTCATGTCCTTGGCAGAGTGGAAAGGAGAGGTAAAGTGTTTAACCACAAGGTGGTGGAGTTGGTCAATGTGGCTGTTCCAGCGATGTTCTCTGAAATGATCCACGTTGTCTCGCCAATGTGGAGAAGACCACACTGAGTTTAAAGGATGCAGTCGATGAGGCGTTCTGTCTCCCTTCATCACCTATCACTTTCAACACCACCTTCATCTACCTATCGCATTCCTAGCTACCTGCCTCCTGCCACACCCCCTTCTCATTTAACTCTCAGCTCCCTTGACCCAGAAGCCTAATTCCTGACGAAGGGTTGTGCCCGAAACGACAATTTTCCTGCTCCTCGTACGCTGCCTGACTGTGCTTTTCCAGCGCCACTGATCTCCAGCAGCTGCAGTGCGCACTTTCTCCTCACACCTTCAGGGCTTGCATGATTCAGATTTATAACAGTTACTTCAAATAAAACAAAAACTACCGTGTACTCAAACAGCATAAAAGAAAACCAATGCATTGTGGTCACTATTCCCAAAAGGTCCTTTTAAAGTAAAGTTTTCAATTAGCTTTTATGATCATCCAACATCAATTTCTAAATAACCTGATCTCTAGCTCTGTGCTCAACAAAATGTTAATGCCAGCTATCTAACACATGCTCATGAAATCCATTTTTCCCAGCATCAGCATTCAGTTTGGTGAACACAGTTTAGATATAATGTAAACAGTACATTATTATTGCAGTAGCCACAATTGTGTATATCTCATTTTCCTGTTTTATAACCTGCCCAACATTTGTATTGCAGCTTTCACTTTGATATATAACCCCGATCAATGTTTCCAGCTCCTTGCTGTTTTTACGCTCCACCTTACAAGATTCTGTAGAATCTGAGTGACGTGGACTTTGGGGAGATTAATGGTAGAGAACATCTTGCAAAAACATTTATGATCTTCTTAAGCATCATCGTGACATTTTCTCCAGATCTCCCGTTATGCTAGTGGAGTAGAGAAGGACAATGATCGTTCAACAATGCTCTGTACTTCCCCCAGAGAGCTGAGACTGCTCTAACCTGGGTGGGAACCTTACAGCAGGCTGGTAAAGCATTGCTGCTGCTGTACAGGATCTTAGTGAGATCACATCTGGAGTAGTGTGTACAGATTTGGTCTCTTCGATGAAGAAAGGATGTTATTATCTTGGAAGCAGCTCAGAGATGGTCCCCTCAACTGATTCCTGCAATAAAGGTGCTAACGTATAACGAAAGGAAGACCAGGTTGATCCAATAGCCATTGGAGTTTACAAAAATGAAAGAAGATCTTATTTCAACATAGATGACAGGAAGGAGTCAACAACTGAAGCGAATTACACAGATAATAGAGGAATCCATTCCGTCCTTCGGCCTGTTACACACGAACAACAGAAGGATATTCAGGCCTTTGACCCTGTTACACCAGAATAGGACGAGGCTGTTCAGCCCCTGGAGCCTGATGTATATTTACAGGAGGAGGCCAATCAGCCCCTCGAATCTACAACACTGGCCCCAGAGTAGGCCATGCTGCACCAGTATCCTATTACACAGCAACAGGATCTGTCCATTCAGCCTCCTCAAGTCTGTAACATAGGAACTGAAAGCGGTCACACAGTGACTGGAGATTTGTTACACTGGGATAGCAGGAAGCCATTCATATCCACCGAGTCTGTTGCAAGAGAATTGGATAAGGATAAAAACTATTTGAGATTTATTTCATGAGAAAGGAGGAGGTAATTCAGACACGTGTCTGTTGTATTGGAACAAGAGAAGACCAATCGCCATCTTAGTCCCATCTCTGGGATGCATGAGGAGACCGTTCAGTACCTCCACCTATTATGGAGAAATATGAGAAGACCCATCAGCCCCTCAAAATGTTGCACAGCAACGGGAAGTTTCCATAATCCCCCACTCCTCTAACGCATCAACAAGGGGTGGTCATTCTGGCCTTGGAGATGATAACATGGGAACGCCAGAATGACTTCATCCCATCGATTTTGTACACCAGCAGGAGGATGGGTCCTGTCAGCCACACATACCGCTTATGCAGCAAGTAGAGCTTAAAACCCTTTTGCCAATCAAACAGGAATTCAAAGAAAACGTAAAGGTTTTAGAAAGGGAAGAACTTATAATAACTGAATACATTGGGGAGTAAAATGTAACAATAAAGTATTGTAATTTAAGGCAAATTATTAGAATCCATTGTTGTGGACATTTGCAAACGTAAACCACAATTCATCGGAGTCAACGTGGTTTTACAAAGGATAAATCATGATTGAAGTGTTTTCTTGAGTTATTTAAAGATGTGACAAACAAGGTGGATAGTGGGAATCCTGGAAATGGAATATATCTGTTCTTCGTGAAGGATTCAGATACATCGCTTCTCCAAAGAGTGCGTGGTAAGATCAGACACCATCGGTTTAGGAGTAATTTATTGGCTTGGATGGAGGATTGGTTAACCAACAAAATGCAGTCAGATGAATTAATTGTGTCATTTTCTATTGGAAAATGCAATTTGTTGGGTGCCATAGATTTCAGTTCTCATGCTTCAACCATTTGTGATCGACATTATTACTCGGTTGACGGGATAGAAAATGCTATAGCTACATTTTCAGATGACACTAACATTGGTGGGAAATTTCTTCGGAATGATGATACAAGAGATTTAAAAACTATATGTATAGATTGGGTGAATGGGCAAACATTTGGCAATGAAAATTAAAGTGGATAAATATGGGGTTATTCAAGTTGGCCAGCCTAATAAAAAGGCAAATTATTATCTAAATGGAGAGAAACTTCAAAGTGCTTAAGTGCAGAGGGATTTGGGTGCCTGCTTGCATATCACAGAAAACCACTTGCGGGTACTTGAAGTAATGAGGAATGCAAGCATAACTTGAGCGTTTATTTGTAAAAGGATAGAGTAGAAAGGTTGCTGTAGCTATGCAAGGCGTTAGTGAGGCTGCAACTGGAGGACATTTTGGGTGCAGAATGAGGTATTTCCATTGGAGGCAATTCAGAAGAGCTTCATCAGATTGATTCCATATTTGAAGTGTTTGTCTTATGATGAGAAATTGAGCAGTTCAGGCCTATACTGTCGAGTTCATAAGAATGAAATGAGATCTCATTGAGGTCTGTAAAATGCTAAACGTAATTGAAAGTGTAGATGTGGAGTGGATATTTTTTCATGTGGCGCAATCTACAATAAGAGACTAGAGTTTGAGGATCGAGAGATGGCAGGAAAGTGGAACAGAGGACGCGATGACATCAGCCATGATTGCATTCCATGGCGGAGCAAGTTCGAAGGCTTGGACTCCTGACTGATGCTCCTTGTTCCTATTCAGCTTTACGGCTGTGTTACACAGTAATGGGGGAGGATTATGTATCAAACAGGAAGCAGGCACTCAGGATAAATCAGTCTAAATCAGTTTGACAGAACGTCACCAGAGGAGTCACACAGTGACCAGTGCTGGGTCCTCCACTATTTACAATCTATATCAATGATCAGGAGGATGGAACAGATATAGAGATACTGAGTTTGGCCATGTTGCTGTGATAAGCAAGAGATTAAATTATCAAGAGAAGGTGGACGGTCGACAGATAGATGCAGAGAGGTAAAGGCAATGGATAATAATTTGGCAGCTGCAATATAACATGATATAATCTGTCATTTCATTTACAGGAATAATGGAAGGCAGTATGTTACTGAAATGGAGAGGGATCACAGGGATTAATAATACTGTGTATTGGGGGGTTCACTCTGACCCGTTCAGACAGGGGAGGTTTTACTCCATCCCTGATTGTCTGCTCCTTGACGCTCCAAGTGATCCCATTGCTCTCCGTGCACATGGAATACTTTGAAGTGTTTGGTTGGTGATGGGGGATGCAGTTATCAAACGTGTATCAAGGGGATGGCCTTTATTCAAGATAAATTCATTCCTTTCTACATGGAGATCTGAAGACGATTGGAATGGCTGCCTGCTTGTGAATGAAGAGGCTGTGGCTGCTGTCAGGACAGGGGTCTTCACCAACATGATGTACTGTGATGGGCACACTGCAAGATTATTACAGAGAGTGCGCCTTCAGTTCCTCTACCTCTCCCCATTGACATGGCTACTCCACAGATGCCATGCATACCATCGGGAATCCCGCTATACTGGATACACCCGGCAGCTCCCGGCTGAGGGAGAAACAATGTATTTACCTCACCATATATATCCTCCGTCACTGAATGGTTACATTGATGGCAACATACTGGGAGATGATGAAAATGTCACCTAGTCCTGTTTGAAAAGTTCTAGAACATAGAAGCTGAATGAAACTGTGACCCGAACAGCCGATGGCAGCACCGTCCTTCCCCCTGGTGTGAAGCTGCAGGACGTGGTAAAGGAGTTGACACCGCTCTGTGACCAGCTCCATATTCAATCAGTGTCCCCTCACACTCTGCTACTGGGTTAAGTGGAGCTTGGGAAGATGTTCCGGAAAATTCCGGGGTGGACGCAGCAGTTCTCTATCCCCACACACACTCACTGCGTGGTTTCAGAGCCTCCCCTCTCTGCAACCTCTGCTCCATTTGTTGTTCATGTTGCAGACCCAGATGTTGCAACTCCAGTCCCCAGGCTCCATCCAAGAGTCCCCAGGGTCACCAAATCCTCAGGTCTCCCTGAATGTCTGAGGCAGCTCACAGCATAACTTCCAGCAAACCATCCCCAGCTGCTGCACTAACTTTTCAATAACAGGAGTCATTTAGAAACCCCTCGGCTACAAGTGTTGTGGACCAGACCAGATTCCCGCAAAATATTTTAAGAAGGCCGCTTAGACCCAAACCTTTCCTTATTTTGAATATAGATGGGAAGTGTGCTTGCCAGATATGTTGTGATTGGTCAAACCACTCGACATTAGGCAAAATATAATCTATTTAAATGCTTTAGTTAAAATACAATCAAAGAAAAGAACATTTCTGGATGACTTATATGTTGGAACAATTTCACATACAATAGATACCATACCTTATTGGTATACACCGCTTGGCACAAAGATATATTCAAATACAGATTCTTACATTGTAGTTTTCTGATCCAGGAGAAATCAACATAAATAGAGATCTCAGAGAGAAAGGCAGCTGGGGATCAAGTATTGACACTTCCAACCATTCTGGGACCCGAACAGCTTCTGAATGCTGCAGATAAAAACAAAACGAGTAAACCTGGTCTGGGAGAGCTGGTCACTGCCCTTACATTGTTACCACCGTTTTAATAAAACCTTTCTCAGTTATTTACTTAAACTGTTTTCAGACAGCAGTTCTGCACCTCTGCCTTTAAAAGCTCTCATAAAAAAAAACCCGAAGAGAAAATAACCTTTTTACAGTGATAGTATTCTCACAACTCCACTTTTAATAAACTGATCCATCAATATACACAAATGGATTCATTTTAGACCGCCTAATCTTCCACTATTAGTAGACTGGAATGAACATATATTACATTGACTCTGAGCATACAAATGTTCACAACTCGATTCGATTTCAGTCATTTCACTCCTGCCACAGAATGCCTTTTGTCTTTCTTCATCCAAGTCTCCACAACATGTCAAAACTTAAGTTTTCTCGCCCTGTCAACTTTATAATTTCAATAAGCTCAATAAAAACGGACTGGTATTTTTCTCCCTAAACTTCTCCAAAATCTTTAAGGGTCACGATCAGTGACGAAGATTTGTCTCAGGTATGTTATTGGCAATTTAAATGCTGAAATGTTGTAACGCCTACGCCAAGCTCAAGGCCTCCTTCCCCATTGTGGAATAAATCTGTTGATGTTTCTACTGGACACTCCAACCACACGTTACATAATGGAGCACTTCTCATCTCTCCAACACTCCCTCTGAATGACATAGCTCCTCATGTCTCAGCATAAAAATATTACATCCTTCTGTACCACTTTGTAATGTAACCGCTTCACCTGCTAATGCTGGCCTACGCCAGTAAACCTTACTCTCACAGGGATATGTTTTAAGAAGATCTCGCACATTCATCTCAATCCCTCACAGAAACCAAACTTTGATTTCTGAACCCAATCATCATTATCAGCCATTTCAGCTTCTAATCATGCCATAGTAACTCTCTGTCCTTCCACACGAGTTCTCACGGCTGCAGGAAGTGAATTGTTGAACTTCTCCAAAGTTAGAGTCTCTCTCAGAGTGCCATAACTTTGCTCTGTTTTAATACCCGTCCCTACCTTTCAAAATTACTTTGTTTGATTCTTTCAAACACAACGTGCGTTTAAACAGGAATGCTCTTTTAGATTCCTGAAACACTGGCGGCTTTTGGCACAAGCTCATATGCACTTCAGATGGCTTTCTTCACCTCCTCCGAAATGGGATGCAAATACCTATCAGCTTTGTTTGGATAAACTAAATCCACATGTTCTCTGGCCACTGCACTTGTTTAGCCACTTTCTGAAATGAAATTAAAAAGGCTCCCCCATCATTCTCATCAAATTTAGATGAGATATATTTAAACAGATCCTGATCAGGCCTTTGGCTACTATAGGGTTGCTCAACCTCACTATCCTCTAATGAAAATCAATACAAAATGAAGAGGCATTTAGAATAACTTAACTATTGTAAACCTTAACCGAATAATGGATACAGTACGTTCTACAAATGAACTGTTCAATCTATTAACATCACCTAAATACACCCCTTGGCAAAAAGGAACATTCAGACATGCATGCTTGCATACAGTTCTCCAATCCAGGAGGAAACACTATCAAGTGAGGCTTTAGAGAGAGTAACAGCTAGGGATAATTTAATAGAACTTCCAACCCCTCTGGGAGCCCAAACACCCGGTGATTGTTACAGCTGCAAGAAAAAACTAACTAGAAAGCCTGGTCTGTGCGAGCTGTCCATTGTTACTACTATTCATTAAAAACCCTAAAAGCCCAGTAAGTTATTTACTTGAGCCGTTTTCAGTAGGCAGTTTGGCCTTTAAGACCTCTTACTTAAAAAAAAATGAGAAACTAACGTTTTATTTAAAAAGTAACAGCATTGTCAGGCAATTTAGATGCCTGGTCCTTCACTCAGTGGGCTTGCTCGTGTTACTGATCGCAAGGTCACCTGAGAGGGACAACCACAGGTACAGACCAAGTTACAAGGATGTGTCTCATAACTTCTGAAATACGTCTGCCATGGACCATAACATGGAACATATCAGGAAGTGAACAACAGTTTGACACACACCATTTCAGTATTTCTGAGCTACACAATGCCAGCATTCGATACACTAGGGAGCCAAAACCCAAGGCCAGGGAAAGATACAGAGGGACAGAGAGATTCACATTAAAGACAGAAACAGACAATTAATTAACTGAAAAGATGTTGTGGAAATATGGGGAAAAAGGCAGGGCAGTGGGACTAACTGGGGAAGTGAGACCTTCGAGAGTAAAATGACAAGAATGAGAACATTGAATAAAGGCATTGTCAGATCAGCTGGAATGGTTTGTTACATCAAATTCTCAATCTGCTTCACCGAACATTACACACAACATAAACTGGGACAAGATGACAGCCCAGCGTGGACAGCTGTGCAGGCCATGCTAGTGTGTTGTTCAATGAACTGCACTATCTGCCCAGCATAGTGAGTATTGCAAACTTTGCTAACTTTCCTCGCATCAGATTACTGCTTGCAATGGGAAGGTTTGCTCTCTGTGTGTGTGCGCGCGATTGGCGTGGTTGAATGCGAAACTCACTGTTTGAGAAGGAACGCAATGGAGGAAACTTTTAAATACGAACAACTGGCAGGCTTTTTATTAATCAACAGAGAGAACGAGGGAAGTTTCATGGACAGATGAGATAAAGTGTTTGAGAATATTAAAATAAAGGCATTGCCAGACACAACAGCAATATACATCGGCACACACATGAATGACAGATGGATGGGGGTTTGGTGTGAATTCGAATCAGATTTGCTTCGGCAGGTTTGAAGCCGGGAGCGTCAGCAGCAGATCATTAGCTTCATTAAGCCTGTATTTCATAGCTCAAGATTCAAACAGCAGATGGAATAAGCAGTGAGATATATTCTGGAGTGGTGAGTATTTCAAGTTAGGAATGGTCAGGACATGGTGTCAATATTAAGCTCATGATCAAAGGGATCACCCACAGTTGTGACTTGTCTGCTTCAGCTGTAGATATTGGCCAGGGATGGGATGGAAACAGTGGAAGGGAGTGGAATTTGTAACCAGAGCAGTAGACGATGACCTCTATACTCTTAACAGCAAAGGCAATGATACAATGCATTGTGGTTCTCCCCTGAAACTGAATAATTAACATCGAGACCCAGAGTAACACTGCCAGAGCAGAGAGCGAGACAGTAATTGAACGCATTCATTCATGTAGTTAGTAGTGGTCTGTAGAGTGAATATCTGGATTGAGAGATTCAACAGGAACAATAATAGTGGCAGGAAGTGTAGACTACATGAAATAACAGTAATACAGTCATAACTGGTTTATAGAAACAAAATATGGACAGTGACACTCACCAGGAACACCAATGATAGCCAGGAAGGGATAATAAAAATATTGAATAATGAGAAGAGTGTAATAGATCCGCAATGATAATGACAACCAATCAAATGCAGAAAGATACCAAACATAATTGGATAAGCGCCTGTCTATTGTTGGAACATTCCAGTCTAATGTTCTCAGATTCTGATCTCTCCTCTCCCTCTCTCTGGATCTGCTGATCCCGATCAGTGCTGTCGGTGATGTTCCCGCTCATGTTATGGAATCACACATTGAACAGAGCCCATTTATCATTAAATGATGGAAACCCTCCACTGGGATAATTAGAATCCATGGAGATTGGCATTAATCGCAGTCACTGAACAAATAGGCTCAGTTAACCTGTTCAAAACATCACTTTTCATTTATTGGGTTTGGATGGAATGGATGAGGGTTGCTGAGGGATGGATCATAAACCTTTCAATCTTTTAACTCTTTTTATTAACTTGTATGTGAGAGTATTAACAGGACACTGCAGGGGTCAATATATGTTCCACTCTGTTTATGAATGGAGGCAGTTATAAAATAACAGATCGGCCGAATCAAAAAAAGTCGGGTGGGCAAGTTTCTCGATACCTGAACAAAAAATACGGTACTTATTGACCAGTGTGAGGCTACTCCTGGTGTTAATGCCCTGTTGTCAAATCCTTTCATAACCCTGAGACAGAGCATTGAGACTGCTGCTCAGGAACAGACCGAAGCAATTCTGTCCCTATGGGCCTCTTACAGAGGGATAAGAGAAGGCCATTCAGCCCATATTAGCCTGGTGCTACTTGAAAAGGTGGTAAACTGGAATATTGGCACATTTTGCCGAAAGATTCAATCAAAACAAAGAGAAATGTCGTTGCAGCTGTATAAAGTGTTACTGAGAGGGCACCTGGAGTACATTGTGTTGTTTGTGTTTCTGTAACACCATCAGATACAGTTTAACGGCTGCTCGTAATCCACGGGTTGCTATCTTACTTAATGTCTCGGATCTGTTACACAGGGACAGGAGGAGGCCATGAAGCCTCTTGAGTCTATTTCAGAGGGACAAGAGGAGGTCGTTTAGCCTTTTCAGTCTATTACAGAGGGACACAAGGAGCCCACTCAGCCTCTCGAGCCTGTTGCAGAGGGGCAGGAAATGTTTATTTAACATTCAAGTCTGTTACGCATAAATGTTAGTTTCAAACTAGTTGTGGAATAGGAAAGACTTGATGTAAACATTAAAGTTCTAACTTTGAACAAGGCCAATTTTGAAAGTGTTAGGCGAGCCCTGTGAAAGGCAGATTGGAATACCCTATTCACAGGTAAAGGGATGGTTGGAAAATGCAAGGCCATCAAAACGTGGTTTCAGAGAGTTCAGAGCCAACATGTTTCTATTAGTGAGATGGGCAAGGCTGGTGGGTGCAGGGAGTGCTGGGTGGCTAGATATATTGATGTTATGGTCAAGGTAAGGAAGGAGGCATATGTCAGGAAAACAGAGCTGAGATTAAGTGAATCCCGAGGGGAGTATAAGGGAATAAGTGTATTGTCAATGGGGAAATTGGGCCAGAAAAATGTGGACATGAGATGGCTTCATAAATAGTGTTAATGAGGCATTGAAGAAATTCTACAAATCCTTTAATGGCAAAATATTAACTAGGGAGACAATAGGGCACCTTAAAGGTCAGTAAGGCTACCTATGTGTGGAACCATAGGAGATGGAAGGGATACTAAACAAGTATTTTGCCTCGTATTTAATGTAGAAGAGGTTACAAGAGCGAGAGAATGAAGAAATACATAGTGATATCTTGAAAAGTATCTATATTACAAGGAGATGTTGGACATTTAAAAACATATAAAGGTGAACAAAGCCCAGGGACCTGATCAGTTGTATCCCAGAATATTGTGGGAAGCTAGGAAAGAAATTGCTCAGCCTTTTGCTGATATATCTGTAACATTCATTTCCACAGATGAGGTGGCAAGAGACTGGAGAGTTGCTAACATAGTGTCATTATTTCAGAAATTAAGGAAAACCCAGGTAACTATAGATCGGTGAGCCTGACGTCAATGGTGACTAAATTGTTGGAGGGGATTTTGAGGGAAACGATGTATATGCATTTGGAAAGACAAGGACTGAAGACGGCTTTGTACATTGGAGATCACGTCTCACTGACTCGGTGGAATTTTTTGAGGAAGTGATGAAGATGGTTGATGAAGGCAGGACAGTGAATGTTGTCTTTATGGAATTCAGTCAGAAAACCAAAATGTTCTACATGGTAGACTGGTTAGCAAGGTTAGACTGCCTGGAATCCAGGGAGCGCGTGCAATTTAGATCCAAACTTTTCTTGAATATCGGAGACAGGGTGTGACAGGTGGCATTTGTTCATTAAATTGGAGACCTGTGACCAGTGGCGCTGCTCGCAAAGATCAGTAGTGGGTCCACTGCCTTTGTTACTTATACAAATCATTTGCACTTGAGTATATGACGTATTGTCAGTAAGTTTGTAGATAATTCCAAATTTGGTGGTGTAGTCGACATGAAGAATGATCTCTCAGAATATAATGGGAACTTAGTTAGGTGAGCTGAGGAGTGGCAGATGGAGTTTATTTTAGATAAATGTGAGGTGTTGCATTTTGGCAAGAAAAGTCAGGGCCAGATATATAGGTAGAGTCCTGTCGAAAGTTGCCAATCAAGGAGAACTCCATAGAAATTATAGAATCCCTACAGTTAGGGGACAGGTTTTTCGGCCCATCGAGGCCACACCGTCCCTCTAAACAGTATCCCACTGGACAAACCCCTACCCTTTCCCTCTCAGCCTGCATTTCCCATGGCTAATGCCCGTCGCCCTTTCATCCAAAGGTCCTATGCACAATTTAGGATGGCCAATCTACCCTTACCCGTATATCGTTATACTGTCGGAGGGAAACATAGCACCCGAGGAAGCTCACAAGACATGGGGAGAATGTACAAACTCCACACAGCTACTCATTCAAGGATGGAATTAAACCAAGATCGCTGCGCTCTGAAGCAGCAATGCTAGTCACTGAGCTACTGTGTCACCTTGTGGTGCAGGTTCTCAGTTCCTTGAAAGTGCCGTCACAAGTAGACAGCGCAGTGAAGAAGGCACTTGGTGATCTTCCCTTTATTGGTGCGTGCTTTGAGTCTAAGCAATTGCATGAAACGTTGCATCTGTACAGGACATTGGTTCGGCCACTTTTGTAATATTGCCTTTACTTCTGGTCAACCTGCTGTCGGGAGGATGTTGTCAAACTTGAAAGGGTGCAGAAGAGATTTAAAAGAATGTTGCAGGTGTTGGAGGGTTCGAGTTACAGGGAGAGTTTGAATAGGCTGGGGCTATTTTCAAGAGTTGAGGCTGAGGGTGGACCTTAAAGAGGTACATAAAATCATGAGGGGCATAGAAAAAGTAAACAGTCAATGTATTTTCCCAGGATAGACGATTCCAAATATAGAATATAAAGGCTTAAGGTGAGAGGAGAAAGATTTAAAAAGGGACGTGAGGGACAACATTTTCACACAGAACTGCTGCGTGTATGGATTGAACAGCCCAAAGAGGTGGTGGAGGCAGGTCCAGTTACACCATTTGGATGGGTATGTGCACAGGAAGTGTTTATAGGGAGATCGGCCAACTGCTGGCTAGGGGGACGAGATACATTTAGGATATTTGGTTGGTATAGATGACCAGACCCGAAGGATCTTCTTCCATGTTATACATCTCTGAGAATCGATTGACTCTTGAGTGTTTAACATGGGAGCAGGAGGAGGCTACGCAGCTTCTGAAGTTTATCAGTAGCGTGTTTGCTCAATTACTGACAGTCAAATACAAAAATACATCATTCACATTTTGATGGTGTTTTAAAGAAACAGGAGAAAGGCTTTTAGTCAAGAAAAGCTGTAAGGAATGTGAAGAGGCCATTCAGTCCCTCAATTCCATTCCACATGAGCAGCAGTTGAGCACAGAACTATTGGAGCCTGTTACTCTGGAGCAGTTGGAGCACATCCATTTTCACAAACTTGGGATCAGGAGGGAATCATTCAACTGCTTGAAACTGGGACACAGGAACAGGAGGCAGTCACTCAACTGCACGAGACTAGGTTAGACAGGGGATTGCAGGGGATGATTGGAGTTGTTTGTTTCCAGGTAAAAGGAGCTCGGGCAAGTGGGAGGGCTTTAAAAGTAAGGTAGCTCGAGTTCAAGGTTTCCATTTTCCTATGAGGGTGAAGGTTATGTGAGACTGGAAGAGAGAACCCTGGATGTCAAGAGATATTGAGGCTTTGACCAGAAAAAAGGAGGCGTGGCTCATGTTCAGGCAGCTCGTATCAAGGGAATCCTTGGAGTATTACAGGGGATAGAGGAGATTACTGAAGAAGGAAATCAGCAAGACCATAACGGGGTATGAGGTAGTCATGGCTGAGAAGGTTAGAGTGAATCCAAATTCAGTATAGGAAAGGTAAAGAGCAACTAGAGAGAGAATAGGATGCTTTAAAATCTAAAACCGGCATGCATGCGTAAAATCTCAAGAGATGGGTGAAGTCCTCAATTTCCCCTCGATGTTTATCATGAAGAAAGACATGAAGATCTGTGACCTTTAGGAGGTTAGTTGTCATATCTTGGTACTGTCCATATCGCAGTAGAGTTGCTGTTGGACATATTAGAACGCAGAAAGTCAGACAAATCTCTTGGTCCTGACCAGATATATCTAAGATCACTGTAAGAGGCGAGAGAAAAAGCTTAGGGACCAAGATCCCGGAAGACTCGCGGTAGCAAATGTTGTGCCCTTATTCAAGAAAGGCTGCAAAGAAAAGCCTAGGAAATATAGACCAGTAAGCTTCACACCTGTTTTCGGTGAACCACTTGAGAAGGTTCTGAGAAATAAGATGTGCATGCATTTGGAAAGACAGGGTTTGACTTGGAGCAGTCAGCATGGCATTGTGCGTGGCGGATCATGCCTTACAAATTTTGTTAGAGATTTTTGAGGAAGTGACCAGGAAGGTTGATGAGAGCAGGGTTGTAGACATATTATATATGGCTTTCAGTGAGGACTTTGATAAGGTTTCACATAGTAGGCCGCTCTAGAAGGCGAGATCACATGGAATCCAAGGTGAACTGTCAAATTAGACTGAGCTGCCAGTGGAAGTGGTTGAGGTGGGTACAATAACAACATTGAAAAGGCATTTGGACAAATACAATGATAGGAAAGGATTAGATGGATACAGAGCAAAGGCAGGGAAATGGCAAATTGGTAGATAAGGTGCAATTACACCATGGTTTGTTGACAAAGCACGGTGGGCGTATTGGATGGGCGAGTACAGAGGGGGAACATTCCCATCCCAGAAGGTGCTACACCACCAGATCCACCGAGCATGGTCTGTGCTCACTACCGAGTTCAGTGCAGTATTTGAGGTCTAACGAAATGTCCAGCAATACAGGATAAGCATCAATAACCTTCCCCGCTCTGTCAGGATAATGGTCACCGTATTCTGTCTGCTCCCTCACAATCACTGTATATCTGTGATTGCAACTACCCCCGAACAAGGCTCGTGGTCCCCCACTCTCACTACTGCAACACCTTCTCTCTCTCTCACCTTTGCAATACCTCCCACACAGTCATAGAATATTCTGGAGAATGCCGATTATAGAATGTTCCAGATAATGTTCCAAATATTTCCCAGTTTCAGGAAAATGGTAGTGTGCCAGTGTGTAACACATAAGAGTTACTTGACTCACCTTAATGATATTAAACCAAAAACAACCTCTAAACACGTCTCGTTATAAATACCATTTCGAGCAAAAAAATATTTTTACCCTCAGGCGTTATCTTGACCGTTATCTGAACTGTACCACTTTCCTTTTTATGCATGTTTCTCTTAAAATTTGTCTGTGACTGTTGCTGTCTGTGACAGTTACACAGTCTCCCACTCAGTTGGCAGGACGGCAGGTTTTTGATGTAGAGGCAGAGCAACAGCGCAGGTTCATTCCCCCACACTGACAAAGATTACCATGAAGGGGACAGTCTCTCAGCCTCACACCATCACCCGAGATGTGGTGATCCTCAGGATAAACCACCATGAGTGGTCTTTCTAATGAGAGTTTTTTGGGACTGTATTCTATCAATGTTAGCATTTTAATTAAAAAAATATTTAAGAAGAGATTTTTAGTATTATAATAAACCAATAACAACACAACTCAACTAACTGAAAACAAAATAACATCCAATTTCATGTACATACAAAACAAATTAAAACACTACACAGACAGAAGAAAAAACAAAACTAAACAAAAAATAATGAATAAATAATACAGCTCAGCATAACAAAAGGACAGCTCTTGTTCATCAAGAGCATTAACTGATACACATTTTTATGTACATAGTTCTTCCTCTCTGGGGGTGGGTGAATTCAGACATCCATCGCAACAGAATATTTTTCCTAGCACGGAAAGTACAGAATGATAGGATATAACTTTGTTCCCATATTCATCTGTGGAAAGCACCCTGGGCAGGCCCAGGAAAACAGAAACCAAGTCCATCTCCATTCAGTCCCCAATACACACTCTATCACATCTGACACAGTGCTCCAATATAGATGAAGTCTGCAGCAGGACCACAAGCAATGAGTAAGAGTGCCTGTAGACATTCTGCATTTAGGACATGCTGAAGATAATCCCACTTTGCATTTTCAGAGACAATTTGGGGTCAGATAGACACTACGAAGAATTTTCAACTGCATGGAATGGGTCCTATTACAGATCAAAATCCTTCGATCATTTTCACAAATATCCTCCCATGTCTCTGAGGTGTTCTGAACGCCAACTCTCTCTCGCAGACATCACAACGCTGCACAGTCTCATCTGAGGGGACACTCTCCAACTAATGATAAAGGGTACTGACAGAAAGTGTATTCTAAGCAATAAGCGCCCTCTTCCCTTTATCGGATCTGTAAGAGTGTGGTAAAAGTGTGTTTTTCTTTAATCAAATCTCTGATCTGGAAAAAAAACAGAAGAGATCTCTACTAGGTAGTCCATACGCACGAGTTATTTGATCAAATGATATCATTGTTTCTCCATCAAATAACACGTGGTGGTTCAGTTGTGAGCATTGTTGCCTCACAGCACCAGGGTCTCGGCTTTGGTTCTGGCCTCGGGTGACTGGCTGTGTGGAGTTAACATTCTCGCCTTGTCTGTGTGGGTTTCCTCCCACAGTACAAAGATGCGCATGTTAGATGAATTGGTGATTGATGAATCACCCATAGTGTTCAGGGATGTGTAGGTTTGGGCATTAGTCAGGGTAAATATGGGATGGTAGGGGAATGCGTCTGGGTGGGTTACTCTTCAGAAGGTCGAAGTGTACTTGTTGGGCCCAAGGACTTGTATCCACACTGTAGGGATTCTACTAATTCTAAATCACTCCAGCAAGGTACAGCCCTTGCTGTCGACAGTTTAAACCTGGATTCCATTATTCCCGGATGACAACCCGGTGTGCCAATGACAGGGGTAAGAAACATGATTTTGGCTGTATTGCCCCAATCTGACGCATTGTCATTGATGCTTTAACAATATTGATAATTATTGGGTTATGACAATGCTTCATAAATGTTGTCAATTTAGTTAAGAAAAACAGACTAATAAGGGTTCACTTTATCTAATAGGGTTCAATATCTCGCAGTATTGAAGCCGAGTCCTCAGCTCCCCAGGCCCTAACATAGGATAAAAAAGAGCTTAATTGATAGCTTTTATCTGGGCGATCTACTCCCCACAATCTGTGGGGTAGTTGCAATTTGGTTAGCTTGATAAAGAGTCGCTCATGCTGCCAAATAGAAGAGCTAAACCAGCCATTATGTCTCCTAAATACCGATGTGGGAAACAGCAAAGGAAGCATTCACACGGGGTATAGGAAATGAGGAAGGACATTCTTTAATAAGAGCTATCCAACCACGCCAGGATATTGGAAGTGCCTCCCATCTTTGAATGTTTTGTTTAATTTTGTCAAACAAATGGACATAGTTCACGTTAAATAAATGATCAAAGACGGATGTAATGCATATACTGAAATAGAGAACCTCGCCCCCCTACACCCCCGTGACCATTTACAAGGAAACCAGGATTTGCCCTCATCAGGAATTTCCCCGAGACCTCCCATAGACATGGCCTCCAATGTTGTAAAATTAATCACAGAACCCGAAAAGGCGGCAAGTGAATTATTGCATTGCATCACGTGAGCTGCCGAAATTGCGGGATTTGACAAAAACATAAGACAATCTGCATACAAGATAATTTTATGTGACTTTTATCCCACTTCTGGGGCAGGCATGTTGGGGTAATATTCCCAATTGTGAACGATGCCACCGAATCTAAGATTGTTGCAGGGATGGGGAAGAGATCAACCTCGTGTGCCATTTCTGCGGGTTAAAGAAGAAAATAAAATCCCTACTTGTGAGGTAGATCTGCCTCCAGACATCCACTAGCTCTAGTTCTAGACACAAATCCATTAATTGCTTACATTATAACGAGGCATTGGGGGAGCTTTGGACATTCTGTCCATCGTGGGGCCATAAGACAGTCGAAATTTCCTTCTGCAATCATGTGCCATGATGCAAGATAAGTGAATTTAGAAAATGCATCGACCAGGATTTTAAAAGGGTGCACCGGGTGGCAATAAACATTTAAAATATTGTATTAATTCCCGTCGTTCAAGACTTTGGAATTATGATCCTTCCGTGGGTGTTTCATACAATCTAGTAATTTAAATGGAAGATTCTTCCTATCCATTATGACTTTTCCCCCACTCTTAGTATTAAAAGACGAGAATAAACCCGATCGAACCCGCCCTGCTGTAACGTCAAATGTTTGTGTCATCAAGGTGCATCCTATGCAATAGGACAACTCTCTCTTTTTTAAGATGAGAAAGTATATTTTTCCTCTTGACTGGCAGATGGCTCCCCTTAATGTTCCAGGTACACCATTTAAGCACATCATTATCCATAACACACTGCAGCAATATTTGAACTCCAGAGAATTTCATATCGAATGAGCATTAATGACAAAAGACTCATCGAGCCTTAAATCTGTACAAACTAAAACTACTGCAACTCACAAGCTCTCAAAACTTTCCAAAGCTAAAAACATAAAAAAAGAACGAAACAAAATCCAAAGTACCAATGACACTTGATAGGGTTTTTACCACCCCCACCGCCCAATGGGGACGCTGACGGCCTAGGTCTCTGTTCTACAACACTGACAAAGGCCCTGCTTTTAACTGTATAGGTCCTGCTCTTGTTTGATTTACCAAATCCAATACCTCGCATTAATCCAAACTAAACTCCATCTGCCACTCCTCAGCACAGTGAGTGATATTACTGCCACCTCACCTTCCCCTCTCCAGGAGGCCTGCACACTCCGGCCTTGATTTTCACAAAGACCCTGAGCTTGGTTTGCCTTCTGTGGTTAGGGGGAGGAGGGACAGATTGCAGGCACAGACAGTGGGGAGGAGAGGCTGGACAGTAATCAGCGGCCTGGTATCATTTCATGGTTTTAGGAAGAAGGCAGTCACACGTGAGAGTTGGGTAATACTGATCGGTTATTTGGGGCCAGATATTATGGTCTTTTTCCGTCTCTGGTGTTAAGTAATGAAAATCTATTCGAGACCCTTCATTGTGCAGAGTGTGTCTGCAGGATTTCTTTCCCTAATATTGCAGACTACAGATAATAGCGATTAAAGCTGTTCATAGTTAACTTCGATGGCACAGCACGTACTCCCAACAAGGTAAAAGCAATGACTTCAGATGCTGGAAATCAGATTCTGGATTAGTGGTGCTGGAGGAGCACAGCAGTTCAAGCAGCATCCGAGGAGCAGTAAAATCATCAGGAAGTGCTTTTGCCCGAAACGTCGATTTTACTGCACCTCGGATGCTGCCGGAACTGCTGTGCTCTTCCAGCACTACTAATCCCGTACACTCAACATCCTACAGTTAAGACAAATATTTTGCACTTGTTTAATACAAAGTGTTTTGTGTAATTCTGTATTGGTAGCCTGATTATAATAAATCCACACCGAGCTGAAAGCTGACGCTTAAAATATGACCCAAAATCTGGATATGGTAGTGTCGTGGGTAATGTCCCTGCCTCTGAGCCAGAGGTCTGGATTTGATTCCTGAACGTGCGTGCTGGTGTTCCAAGCTCTGGACTAGAAGTTCTGGATTCAAGTCCTGCCTGTTGCAGAGGTATGTCACAGCATGTCAGAAGAGGCTGATGAGCAAACACACAGGAGAATAATGGTACAGCTTCGTGGATATTGCCGAGTGATGCTAGTGTCCCTACCTCCGGGCACAAAGGTCCAGGTGCAAATCCCACAGAAGTGTTTCATAACACACCTGAACAAACTGATTAAAACGGATTTAGAACTGTGGCTTGATGGAGAAGGAAGAGGTGTCAGTATTGCATTTCAGAATTTAGGCCTAGGATGATTTAAAGCACAGCCATTCGTGTTGATTAGAGTCACATTTTGCAGCAGTAAAGGTTTATAAAATCAAAATGGTCATGGATAGGGTGAGTAGTCAGGGTTTTTCCCCAGATTTGGGCATACAAAACTAGAGGGCATTGTTTGAAATTGAGAGGGGAAAGTTTTTGACGAGCCCACGAGCACCATTTCACACAGAGGATGTGCATGTGGAATGAGCTGCCAGAGGAAGTGGTGGAGGCTGGTACAAATACAGCATGTAAAAGACATCTGGATGCTGACAGACCTGCCGAGCTTTTCCAGCAATGACTGTATTTGTTGCAAAATGCATTCATTTTAACACATTATTCGGAATACATTAAACATTTTATTTTTTTAATGACGCAGCGACATGTAAACATATCTTCAAATAGACCGAGACCATTTTCTGCTAAGGGTATGGCTCTGTGTATGACAGCAACAATGATGCATCAACATGGAACAGGGAATGTGATGGAGACATAGTTTGGACAACGTACAAGGAGACCTCACATGGTCCAGTTTGGGAGAGGATGACATTATTGTCTGATTCCGCTCAGATAGAGAGAAAATGTAATCTGCCCGAGAAGAAATGGCCGATTACACTCTCTCTCCTTCATTGTTCCTCATGACAGCAATGTGTGCGAGCTAAAACAAAAAATCTACAGTCATCGTTACCATTCTTATTTTTATAGAATCCCTACAGTGTACAAACATGCTCTTCGGCACAAAACGTCCATACCAACCTTCCCAGGCCCGCTCCCTTACATTTACTCCAACCGATGCACCTAACCTAGAAACCCCTGAACACTTCGGACAAATTATCATGACCAATCCATCTAACCAGCACAGCTTTGAACTGTGGAAGGAAACTGGAGCAACCATTAGAAGGGGAGAATGTGCAACCTCTACACAAATAGTCACCCGAGTCTGGAATTGAACGCAAGTTCCTCGTGCTGTGAGGCAGCAGTGCTAACCCCTGAGCCACTGCGATACCCCTGGGCGATCCCTGGCCAGGATTCATTGGAATCTCTCCACTGCCTAATGTAAAGGGAATTCAGCCAAATCCAACTGTTCCAAGATGAAATCCCATTGCTAGCAGTTTGTGTGAGTAGAATGTCTTCTGAAGCAGAATAACATTTTGAACAATCTCTCAATTTTTCCTTTTGTCATGAGTTACAATAATATATGGACAAAGCGCGTTCAACTTGAAATTGCAAAGATTTTGTTTATGTGTGTGTGTGTGTCTGTGTGTGTCTGTGTGTGTGTGTGTGTGTGTGTGTGTGTCAGTGTTCTTAAAAAGGGAAATATCGATTCTTTATTTGAAATTTCCAAACAGTTTGCCAGTCATCTCTCCACCATAGTTTAAGTGACATTGCTCTGGATCATAAACGTGCTATTTGAGCAGATTAAAGAAACTAGCCTGACTTGTTGCTAAAACTGACCCTGACCCAGTCTGAGATCGATATCATCGGCCTTATCACAAACCTGGTTACATTTGACATTTGTTGTGAGCAGTGGAGCAGTGGGAATTGAAAAGGAAACATGACCCGAAAAGTCAGGAACTATAGACCGGTGAGCCTGATGTCAGTGGTGGGTCAGTTCTTGGAGGGGATTCTGACGGAAGGGATTTACATACATACTTATGCCCGAAACGTCGATTCTTCTGATCCTTGAATGCTGCCTGTCCTGCTGCGCTATTCCAGCAACACATTTTTCAGCTCATACATTTGGGAATGCAAGGGCTGATCGGGGTAGTCAACGTGGTTTCTCCATGGGAAATCATGTCTCATTAATTTGATTGAGTTTTATGAAGAGGTGACAAAGAAGATTGATGAAGGCAGTTTAGTAGACATTGTCTACATGGACCTCAGTAAGGTGCTCACAATATTCCAATTGGTAGGCAGATGAGTAATGTTCGGTCACACGAGATACAGAGGAACCATTCACAATTCGCTTGAAGGAAGAGGGATATTTTTCAGACTGGAGGCTTGTGAGCAGCAGTGTGCTGTAAGAATCGGTACTGACTTCGCTGCATTTCATCATTTATGTAAAAGATTTAGATGTGAATATTGGGGCCAAAGTTAGTAAGGTTACAGATTACATCAGAAAGGTGGTGTAGTAGATTATCTCAGAGTACAACGAGACCACAATTAGATGGGACAAAGGGACAAGGAGTGACAGATATAGTTAAATTTAGATAACTACGAGCTTTTGCATTTTGGGAAGGCAAATCAGGGCAGAAATTATACACTGAATTGTCAGGTCCTGTTGTGGATCAAAGGGACATAGGGCTGCAGGTACATAGTTCCTTGGAAGTGGAGTCGCAGGTAGACAGAGTAGGTCAGTACACATTTGGCACATTTGCCTTAATCAGTCTAAGCATTGAGTAATGGAGTTGTGGTGGCATGTTGCCTCTGTACAGGATGTTGGTGAGACCACTTTCAGAATACTGCGTACAACTCGGTTGTAGAACTGGAGGTTTGAGCTTCAGGGAAAGGTTGATTAGGTTGAGGTGTTTCCTCCTGGAGTGTCAGAGGCTGAAGGGTGACATTATAGAGGTTTGTAGAATCATCAGAGGCATGGATATTCTGAATAGCCATGTTCTGCTCCCCAAGATAGGGGAGTCCCGAACAAGAGGGCATAGTTTGAAAATGAGAGGGCGAATAATTTAGAATGGACCTCAAGGTAAATGTTTCACACAGAGAGTGGTGTGTGTGCAGAAAGTGCTACCAGAGGAAGTGGTGAAGGCGGCTACAATTGCACATTTAAAATGTATCTGAAAGAGGAGGGATATTGGCGAAATGCTGGCAAATAGGACTAGGTCAGAGTTGATGTCTGATCGGAGTGAACAGATTGGACTAACGGGTCTGTTTCTGTTCTGCATGACTGTCAGATTCTATAAGAGGGATGGCGAAGGATTCTGAAAGGACCTTTCAAGTGTGAATTCTCTTCACTGGAAGTTTATTGTGCCTCTATGTTCACATGGATTGAAAGCTGTTTAGTTAAATATTTGACAGGGAAGTGAGACACGGGTAATAGTGTACAAACAGGAAAGTGGAGCTGAGTCCACAATCTTAGTACCTGGTGGAGAAGGCTCAAAGTATCTAATGTCCCA
Source organism: Chiloscyllium plagiosum (assembly GCF_037043375.1). Taxonomy (NCBI): domain Eukaryota; kingdom Metazoa; phylum Chordata; class Chondrichthyes; order Orectolobiformes; family Hemiscylliidae; genus Chiloscyllium; species Chiloscyllium plagiosum. The sequence continues at coordinate 61,482,556 of NW_028270176.1, forward strand.
CTCCTGCTCCTCAGTCCCATGTTTCTGCATTCCATCCAGCCCCGCATACCTGCTGGACAGGAACAGTTGGAGGCCTCTTACTCCTATAACCTGTTGCACAGAAACAGAGGAGACTATTCAGCCTCTCAAGACTGTCACACACGCTTTGAAGTGATTTGGGAAATGCAATTGGAAAATCCAGGCACGGGTATGAAAGACGTCCCTCATCTCTCTTTACAGAGCTTCCCCTCTCTGCAACTTATGCTTCATTTGTTGGTCATGTTTAGACTCAGATTCACTGAGAATACAACCGCCATACCTCACCCAAAGATGGCTCACAAAATCCTCTGGTCTCCCTGCGTGCAACATTCCATAACAGACATTCTTGAAAATAACACCCACGAACGTTCCAATAACAGAATGTGAGAACATCAGAAACAGGAACCGGTCGTTCACTCCCCAAGCCTGCCTTGCCCTTCACTAAGGTCATGACTGATCTGCTCTCTGTCTCAAATCCTCTTTCATACCCAATTTATCATTGCCCTCAACTCTCTGACAGGTCAATATCTATCTAACTCCTCTTCAAATACTTTCAGTCATTTTTTCTCCCCAACACTCTTGAGACGAGAAATCCTGACATTCAATCCCACCTGTTTGAAGAAAACACTTGCTGCTCCTATATCATGGTTTATTGATATGAACAAAAGAGGTTGAGACAAGGGTTCAGGTACAAATGACTGGCCCTCATATCAAGGCAGTGGTTGACGTCTGCTGACATCAAGGAGCTAAACAAAACTGGACTTAATGGGAATCAGAGTAAACTCTCCAGTGTTTGAAGTCAAACATGGCACAAAGGAAGATGTTCATCATCTCAATCCTGGGTCACCTCTGTGCGAGATCCTCAGGGTAGCTTCCTCTTCACAAACAGCTTCAGCTGCTTCATCAATGTCTCCCGTCCCCACCCTCCACAACATAAGATCAGAAGTGGGGATGGTCACTGAAGATTCCACAATATTCAGAACATTTTGTACCCCCTTCAGCTCCTGAACTAGTCTGTGTCAATGTGCAGCAAGACCCAGACTCCATTGAGACATGTGCTGTTAAATGGTCCGTAACATTCATCTACCAGCACTGCCTGACACTGCACATTGCCACAGTAAAATAAGAGTTCATTCAGCATCTCACGCTGGTTTCACAGGAATATGGCGAAGCCATTCAGCCCATTGACACTATTGGAGAAGAAGAGGGACAACCCATTCAGTGCCTCCAGCATATTACTCAGGAAGAGAAGGAGTCCAGTGTGATGGACCACACCAGAGCCCCTCGAAAATGTTGGAAGGCGGTAACCTAGACTCTTTTTTTAATTTTAAACGGAATATAAAGTGATTGTTCCAGATGCAATGTGACAGGTCAAACTACTCGGTGTGAAGCTAAACACTATTTATTGAAATACGAAAGATAAAATGAAAGCAAAGAAAGAGGAATTTAGAAAAATGTAGTTCTATTGGACAAGTTAACAGAATAACAAATCTAGGAACTATTACTAATTAACTGAACCAATATAGGAAAATCCCATAAACACAGCCCCTGGCAAAAAGGAAAATTCAGACACAGATTGTCACAAACATTTCTCTAATCCAGGAATTAAAAACAGCACCAAGAGAAAATTCAGAGAGAGTAGCAGCCAGGTGATAGTCACTGAAGCTTCCAACTCTGTGGAGACCCCAACAGTTTCTGATGCTACTTAGAAACCAAAACCCAGAGATCGTAATTTGTGACAGCTGGCCACACCCATTCAGTCTGCATTAAAATTAACCCAAAACCTCCCTAGCTGTTTACTCAGTGGCCTTAACTAACCAGTTTGGTAATGATCATTCAATCTCTCTCTGAAAAGAAACCAGGACAAAATAACCTCTCAAAGCCTGCAGCATCATCACACTTGTCAGCACATCGAGCTGTCAATCAGGAACTAGGGGTAACCCAATCAGGCCCTTGGTCCTGTCCAATCGGAAGAGGAAGAAGCCATTCAGTCCCTTGCGTCACTTACACAGGAATAGGAGGAGGCCATTCAGCCCCTGGAGTCTCTTACACGGGAACAGGGGAAGGCCATTCGGCCCCTAAAGCCACTTCCACAGCAACACGATGAGGCCATTTAGCTCCTTCAGTCTCTTACACAGGAACAGAAGGAGGCCATTCAGCACCTAAAGTCACTTACACAGGAACAGGAGGAGGCCATTCAGCCCTTAAGTCACTTACACAGGAACAGTACGAGGCCATTTCCCCTCAACGCACTTGCAAAGGGACAGAATGAGGTAATTGATGCTGATTCCTGATGAATGGCTTATGCCCAAAACGTGGATTCCCCTGCTCCTCGGAGCTGCCTGACCTGCTGTGCTATTCCAACAATCTACTCTCTACTACAATCTCCAGCATCGGCAGTTCTCACTGTCTCAAGATTGATGCTCCAACATGATGAACAAGTGGAGCAGAGGCTGCACAGACAGACTGCTCCACGTTGTTCCTCCTGGCTCCGTTGCTCATGATACACACGTGGGACTTTAACGTGGTTTTCTAGTGTTGAGGAGGGAAGCTATATGTCTTGTGTGAAGTCTCAAGAAGGCACCTTCCATCTCCAAGAAGCCAGCCTGGTGTTCTCTATGTTGGGCTGAAGTTGGTGGGAATGGCAACCTGTTTCAGATCGAAGGTACTGTGGCTGCTGTTGGGGATTATATGCAACCTGACGTTCAGTACGGGCTCACATGCCGACTGCACAATAACATGGGGATAGTTAATTTAGGCATATAAACTATTAGGAAAGTCACGTTAGACTGATGAATCGACTCTCTATGTTCAAATAATGCTGATCTTGCTCATGTTGATCTTGTCGAGTGTTTGTCTTGTGCAGTGTAACCTGTATGCCTTACTCTGTCGAAGTCTATTTCCACACTATGATCTGTCTGGCCATGCTTACTATGATCTGCCTCCACTGCTCAGAAAGAAAGTGTTTCCTTGTACTGAGGTACACGTGACAATAAATCACACCAATCAATACTGGGTAAAGTATGGAATTTCTCACCCTATCAATGTGTCTTTTGGAAATACACCTGCTACACCTCGTTTCTTCGTATTTCACAGCTTTGCAGATTAAACTCTCAGGTTCTTCACTCTACCCTCATGATACCGCCATCTGTATCTGTGGGAAGGATATCATTCCTTACAAAGGAGATCAAATCTGTAGAGAGTGTCCCAAAAGCTCTCTCCGCAAGGCTCTACAACAGCAGCAAGATGGCTTTGCTTAAGTACTCGAATCATCTTACAATGAAGGACAGCATACCATTGACTGCACCCGTTACTTACACAGGGTTTGATTCAGAGCAGTCAGAGTAGAATTGTGAGTGGGCGATCATCCTTCCCAAATTTGTTAGTGTTCTTTGATAAAGTGACTAGGAAGGTTTGCGAGGACAAAGCTGTAAATTTAGTCTCTATGGATTTCAGTAAGGCTTTTGATAAGGTTCCACATGACAGGCTGCTCTGGAAAGTTCCATCACGTGGAATGCTGGGGGAACTGGCCAGTCGGATACACAGTTGGGTTGATGATCGGAAGCAGAGGGTTTAGTGGAAGGATGATAGTCAGATTGGAGGCTGTGTCCATTGCTGTTTGTTATCTATGATTTGGTTGAGAATGTGCAAGGCATGATTAGTACGTTTGCAGATGACACTAAAATAAGTGGTAGCGTGATCAGTGAGGAAGTTTATCAGAAATTGCTGCAGGACTTTAATCAGGTGGGGGAGTGGGCCGAGACAAGGCAAATGGAATTTAATATAGATGCGTGACGTCTTGCATTTTGGAAACTCAAATCAAAGTAGGAGTTTCACGGTGAATGGGAGGGTCTTAAGGGGTGCATTGGGCAGAGAGACCTTGGTTTTCACGGGCACGGTTCTCTAAGAGTAGAGTCACAGGTAGACAGGGCAGTGAAGAAGGCTTTTAGCACATTGGCCTTCATCAGGCAGGATATTGAGTATAGAATTTGGGAACTTAAGCTACAGTTACACAGGACTTTGGTACGGCCGCACTTGGAGTATTGTGTTCAGTTTTTGTAACCTTGTTATAGGGAAGATGTTATTAAATTAGAAAGAGTGCAGAAGAAATTTACAAAGACGTTGCCAGGACCCTATGGTCTGAGTTACAGGGAGAGGTTGGACAAGCTAGGACCTTTTCGTTAAAGTGTAGGAGACTGAGGGAGTCCTTATAGAGCTGTATAAAATCACGAGGGGTATGGATAGGGTTAATGATCTCAGTCTTTTTCCCAGGTGTACAGAATTGAGGATTAGAGGGGATCAGTTTAAGGTTCGAGGGGAAGGAATAAAAGGGAACCTGAGGGGCCACTTGTTTACACAGAGGCTGGCACATGGATGAGCTGCCAGAAGATGTGGTTGGGGGGTGAACATTAACAACATTTCAATGTATTTGGATAAATATGTCGATAGGAAAGGACTGGAAGGATATGGGCCAGCTGCAGGGAAATGGGGCTAGCGTGGATGGCCATTTACAAGGTGGAGATGAACCCCTCTGTTAATTAAAACTAAACACCCAGAAAAGCTCGCCTCACCTCGTAATCTGTTAAAATATGAGTGACACAGATCTCCTATATTCGACTATTTAAACACAAATTAACAAGTTTGTTTCTTAACTTTAATAGTGAACACTAAACATCAACTATTCACAAATACAAGCTACTTACTATCTGACTCCAACTCTGTAAAAATATGCTGTTCCAACAGCCCACATATTAAACATTACAATTTCAAGACCACACAGTCTCTATCTTCCCCACTGTGTTCACTCTTTCAGCTGCTGATCTCTCTGGTCATTTTTTTTTATTGCAAGTACGTTTGCATGAACATGTATCTTTGATAGAGAGTGTTTGAGATGGCCAGTTAGCACGCCTGCTCTACAGCAGTGGCTCTGCTGTTGGATGGCAGTAGCTCTCCCACCAGTGTTCAAAATGCTGGGTTTGTATACTCCCCATGATATAGTAATTCTCATAATTTGGTTGCTGTCCAGCTATCCAAACAATAATATTCAAATTCTGGTTTCCTGAGGGTTTTTTACACTCTTTGGTTGCATTTAAATGGCTGTCAAAACAGCAACCAAAACTCAGGTATCTATTTCTCAACTAATGGTGACATGTGGAACAGTGTGACATTTAGCTGGCATCTGTGGCTTTAATTTCTATTCGGCAAAACCCGTTCTGTTTTAAAGTACCCTACATGTTTTTGGCTTCGTAACATCTCCCCACTTCAGGAAATAAACTGAAACAGCAGAATGGAGAGATGGCTACATTTCTTTTCCTCTAATTCTTAATCCCAATTTTATGAAATACAGAAGTATTGATCTCAGTTATATCATTCATATTAATTCTGCACACCATTATAACACTGGAATAAGGCAAATCTTACCTATACGTTTTCCTTTAAATCCGTGAAAACACATCTGCTATCACATTGTAGGAGCCACAGCTTGTACATTTTGTAAGTTTAAAGTCGGTAAGGTAAGACTCCAATGAAATAGTCTCATATTCTGCTCTTTAACTATTCCAAAAAATGCGAGAGATTTGTCATTGTCCACAACCATCTCCGACAATTTGTTTGTCATATACACATTAAAATATTGTCGGGCCAGTGTGAAACTTCATCATTCTTCTTCAATAATGGAGATTTTGTATTTTTTTTCTGGTGGATATTGAGTTTTTTCGACAAGTAGCCATTCAGTTCCATCATCATCTTTCTGTATCAATACATCTCCGAGCCCTATATCCCGAAAATCAAACACAATTTTGAAAGGGTTTCAGAATATTTGGTGCAGCTAAAACTGGTGCGGTGATTAATCCTGCTTTAAAATTCTCAAATGCCTCCTGGCATTCTTCTGTCCACCACAATACTGTGTTCTTCTTTAATAAATCCATCAGTGGTGCCAATACGCTGCTGAAGTTTGGAACAAACTTCTGATAGAATCCACTCAGTTCCAAACATCGAAGCACCTCTTTCTTCGAGGATGGTCGTGGAAATTCCTCAAAGCCCTTCGTCTTTGTGTTCCATGGAGGCAAACTTCCATGGCCAATGTAATGTCCCAGGAACGTCCCCTCTGCTTTCAAGAATTCTGTTTTCTTTAAGTTTATTCCCAAGTTTGCTTTTTGTAATCGTTCAACATGCTCTGTCAACTGTAACATGGGAGCTTTCAATCACTTGCTAAAGATCACTACATCATACAGATAACCTGCACAATTTATTCATCTGGCCACAGCTCTGTTCCTGAGTCTTAAATGTAGTGGTGCATTATTCATTCATATGAAATACTCGGTAAAGTTTTTTTTGTCATCTCTGGTATCTTTACTAGATAGTTTAACTGACTCCACATTTTTTGTAAATTTGAAAGGGGCCACTAAACCTGGCTTTGAAGAGATTTCTTACCACTGGTGGCAATACTAATACGCCATACCCACGGGAAATCTTCAAAGTTTCAGTGTTTTTATCTGCCACCTGCTTCACTCTATGTTGTGCTCTTCAGGTATTGTTTAGCAAACTCACCTACGCCATCTACTCTCTCCTTCACCTCATACACATAATCCAAGTGTGAGATTTCCGACTTCGGTCCTGTCAATTTTTATTTAATTAATTTCAAAGTAGCTCTCACTTCATGTACGAATATTAACTCAAAGGAAGTAAAGTGAATAGATTTATTTGGGGCATCTCTAATTGCAAACAATTTAATGGGGCACCTTTATCCCAATCATTTGGCCAACCCTGACAGTACGCTGTTAACATAGTCTTCAGCGTCTGATGCTAACTTTCCAAGGCTCCCTGGGATTCAGGATGGGACGCCCATGATTTGAAGTGTTGTATTCCTAAGCCATCCATGACTTCCTTAAACAGTTGAGTGGTACAATGAGACCCTTGGTCTGACTGAATCTCTCTGGGCAGTCCACAGTGAGTAAAGAAAGGTACCAACTCCTCCACCTCCCTTTTTGCCTTGACACTCCAATAATGGAATTGCCTCTGGAAATCTGGTAGACACATCCATTATGGTCAGCAAATATTGGTTTCCACTTTTACTTTAGAAAGGGGAGCTACACAATTAATCATAACCCACGTGCAAGGTTCTTCGAATGCAGGAATTGGCAAGAAAGGTGCTGGTTTTATTACCGCCTGTTACTTACCTACCATTTGGTATGTATGTCACGTACAACAAAAATTAACAGCGTCCTTGCGCATTCCAGGCCACTAGAAATGCTTCTGTACCTTAGCCTGAGTCTTCTGTACACCTAAGTGACCGCCTGCAGTTAGTTTATGACTACCCGTAACACTGTACGTTACTGCTAACACAATCTGGTGCACTTCGGCCCATTTCCCTTCTGCAGTAACCTATCGGGGTCTCCATTTTAATTTTATGATTCTTTCTTTAAGTTAATAACGTTCAACAATATGTTCTGATTCCTCTTCTGTGCCTGTTCAGGTTTTTCCTGCACCGTTACATCAAACAGGGGGTCAGTACATTGAGCATCAACCCATTTGTCTTTTTCGTTCGTTTTTCCTTCCTGCTGTAACTTATGAGAGTGGGATCTTGTTACTACACAGTCTGGAAAAATTCTTGGGTAATTTTCTTTTAACTCAACAATTCCCTAGTCTTCCTTTGGCTGCTCCACCACAAGGGGTGCCTATCGCACCTCGCCTCCTGCTAAATCGTTCCCAAGAATAAACTGTATTCCTGGAACTGACACTCTGTTACTCACTGTTACTGTTACTTCCCTTATCTTGATTTGGCATCCCATTCTGATGTTACACAAGGGAATGCTTAATTTCTGTCCCCATTCCACAAATTAACATGCTCTTGATTAACATGCCAGAAAGAGTGAAAAAAAACTTTCATTTCTTACTATTAGAGGGTGAGAGAAAGTGAGGGCTGCAGATGCTGGAGATGAGAGTTGAAAAGTGTAGGGCTGGGAAAGCACAGCACGTCGGCAGCATTCGAGGTGCAGGGGCGTTGACGTTTCAGGCATAAATGCTTTTCATCAGGAAAGTGGGAGGTAAGGGAGGGGGAAGAGTTTGAGAAATAAATGGGAGGGTTTGGGTGGAGATAGGTGGAAGGGAGCTTGGAAGGCGATAGGTAGATGCAAGCGGGGTATGATGGTGGTAGGTCGGACAGGAGGGTGATAGGACTCCTATCGGTGGTAGGACAGCTGGAATATTCAAACTGTATAGCATCAACGTTGACTTCACCAAATTCCAAATCTCCCCTCCACCAACCTTTCCCCGATCCAACTGTTCAAACTAGCACTGCCCTCTCGGACCACACTAGCCATCTTCCTTTCCATCTATCGATTCCACCCTACCCTCCGACATATCACTATTACTCCCACCTACATCTTCTTATTACCTCCCCAGTGACCCTCGCACCAGCTCAGCTACTACCCTTGTATTTATCTTTCAGCCCCATTGTCCCCGCCTCATGTTCCTGACGATGGGTTTCTGCCTGATATTCGATTGTCCTGCTGTTCGGATGCTGCCTGATCTGTTGTGCTTTTCCGGAGCCTCACTTCTTAACTATTAGAGACTGAGTAGATCCCGTATCTCACAAAATTCTAACTTCTTGTCCAACTCCCCCTGTTCTTTCTGAGTAAACTTTATCTACAGAGGTGAATTCTTTAGAGAGATCAGGCACTGCCTCCATACCCAGCCCTTGCCAAGGCTATGCAATTTCCTGCAGCTCCTCGGCTCCACTTGGCGTCTCCTTTACCAGTTTCACTAATGCCACTGGGCTTAGCCTCTTCTACCGCATCTTTCCCCAAAGTGTCTTCCTTTAACGCCCGGCACGGTGTGTCCCAGCTTACTGCAGTGAAAACAACTTTTTCCCTGTGCCCTTTTTAAACCACCAGCACTGTAAGTTTATGTGTCCCACTCCGTTGTAGTGAGAGCACCGGAGGCCTTTCACCATCTTTCAACATTCTTGGGCTTCTTTCTTCACCTGTGGTAAACTATTGTGAGCTACTGTTCGCTTTGTAATGTGTGATCGTCCATTCTCCAAATGTCTATCCCTCACAGGATGAAATTCCTGCCAGAAGCTAAATTTCATCACATGCCACAATGCATATTTACCTGCCATTTCTGCCGTGCTTCTCACTTCTTGAACTTTCTATTCATTCACATGAATTCTTACTATCTCTAGAAGTGAGTCTTTTAACTTCTCCAGCAGAATAATCTCTCCACAAGCCTCACAGGTCTTATCCATTTTTAAGGCCAGTATCCACCTGTCGAAACGACTGGTTAATTCTTTCAAACTCAATATAAGTCTGACCTGGTTCCTTCTCTATTTTTCTGAACTTCTGTCTATATGCTTCTAGTACCAAATCATAACCACTCAAAATAGCCAGTTTGACATCTTGATAATCTCTTGATCCCTCATCTGACAGCGCTGCACATATCTCACCAGCTGTGCCCACCAGCTTAGTCTGAACTAGCATTACCCACAAGTTCACTGGACACGTCATCTGCCTAGCCATTTTATCAAATGAAATAAAAAAGATGTTGACATTTTTCTCACCGAAATATGGCAAGTTACTAACCTAGTTATACTCATCCCTACGTTCTCCCTTCATCTCCATCCTGTTAATTTAACTTTCTTGTCTAATTCCCAACTTCTGAATTTCAAATCCCCTCTCTCTTTCTTATTCCTCTCTTCCACTTTCGTCTCTCTCTCTGTTTCCGTACCTTTATTTATCTTCTAACTCCAGTTGCCACATTTGCAATTTAAGTTTTTATAACTTTACTGCAGTTGCCTGTTTCTCTGATACATCAAAGTGCTTGACCAACTCCATTACAATTTCAACTTCTCTTTTATTCCTGGTTAAACACAATTCCAACCTATTTGCTAATTCTAAAAAATGTCCTCCTTCTGTCTTTCTAAACTCCCTTGGAAAATTTGGGAACCTCTTTAGTAATGTTTAAAGCCATTTCCCTCACTTTCCATTTAACCAACCACAAGTAACAAAATAAAACCAATTTTCCCACTGGTTTTATTTGAAGATCAAAGTCACTAATTGCAATGAGTTGGAATTTTCTGGGGCCTGTTGTATCTCAAATCTGTTCACGTTGGTCCAAGTGCCACACGGCAAGGCCCCAAACTGTTATGACATCAATGTCGAACCCCTCTGTAAATTAAAACCACACACGCAGAAAAGATCACCTCACATCATAATCTGTCAAAACGTGAGAGACAGAGAACTCAGAAATTCCACTAATAAACAAAAAATAACAATTTATATGTGTGCAAGTTAGCTCGCTGAGCTTCAAGGTTTGTTTTCAGAAGTTTCGTACACATGACTAGGTGACATCATCAGTGAGAGTATCTGCTGAAGCTCTGGTGGTATGTCCCGCCTCTCTTTTTATAGGCCTTGGTTTCTTAAAGTGGGTGATGTCATTTCCGGTTACTTTAACAAGAGAATGCAGACAGGATCTAAATTGATGCGTTTATTGATGGACTTCTGGTTAGAATACCATTCCTTTAAGAAGGTCATTGCGTGTCTTAGTATGTGTGTGTGCTTTGTCTCAGTCAAAGTGGTGCCCTTCTTTGTCTGTATTTATGGAACATAGTGATAGTGCGTCATTTCTTTTGGTGGCTAGTTGGTGTTCATGTATCCTCGTAACACGACAACAGGACAGTTTCAATGGTGGAAAAATGATTTTATATACACTGTTTAATCAATGTGTGTGTGCAGATAAGTCGCATTTTTCATATGTGCACAACACATTGTCAATGAACAACAGAGACACAGTTAACGAAAAATGATGCATATGATGTATAAAATTGATAAAATATTAAAACATGATTTGATCCTCTCAACGTTCCCTCCTTTTCTGGGATTCCCATTTCTAGTCTCTCATTCTTACCAGGAAGTGTGCTCCAAATTCTTGATTCTGGTGTCCCAACTTATTTCAGTTAATCCCCTTTCTTCCGGGATTTCAATATATTGGTCTGCTGTGTTCTTTCCAAAGCTAGTGTCTATCATATTATTGGAGATAAATATTCTGGCATCAGACACAGCATTTGAACATATTATTCTGTTGTACATGCACTGTACAAAGAACCACAGCACACAGGCATTGCCAAAACATTGGGGGATGTTCATCTACTTCTTTCGATAATGAAGTTTTCTCATTTTCCACATCTCCATATCTATATCCTCTCTCTCATTGTCCCTTTGTATCTAGTTAAGAAATCCACGAATTATTCTTCGTGTCCCATCTCCAAAAACTCCTTCTTTCAGTTTATATCTAATGCTCTCTTCAAGATGTAATGTGGTTATAATTAAGCAATGTAACTACAAAGACATGCGGGTGGAGCTGGCCAGAGTTAATGGGAAGGGGAGCTGAGCAGGTAGACCTTGGAGCAGCAATGAGAGGAGGTTCGGGGGATAATTTGGAAGATAATACAATAAATACAACCCCAAGAAATTGAAACATACTCATGGGAGAACAAGGCAGCCATGAGTGATAAGACATCAAACCAAACGATAAAATATACAATGTGGTGAAGTTGATTGGGAATCCAGAGAATTTATTGGCTCTGCAACTAAATAATGCTGGCATCACTGACACTACAAAGCTCTTAATCATGGTCAGGGAAAGAAACAGAGGAAACACATTGACTTTAAACACAGAAGATGGTAAATCTTAAGGAAAAAGATTCAGGTGAATTAAACATTTGAATTAAGATCAGTTAAATGCTTTTGCGGATTGTGTCAGTTTGGAAGCATGACCCGGGGAGACAGACCCTCAGCAGAATGAGAGTATGGAAATGGAAGTATTTCCAAATCAGAAACCAGGTTAGGTCACTGACTGCAGGGCTGATGGGTGAATGGGTGTCAGTAAGAATTGGGGAACAGACAGCAGAATTGCATTGCAGGTATTGCAGCTCGAAACTGCGTATTCATGTAGTGCTGTAGACCACAGCAGCAGGAGAGGCAGACCTGCATTCAACCACAACCTGTAACGTTTTGCCCAGGATAACACCTCAGTCTGTCATTACCATCAACACCATCTATGGCTCAGTGACGAGTGTGGGTGAACATGTCAGAGTCAGAATCACATGAACCTTAATTTGATGCTAACTCAATGTTTGGGTGAAGGTTTGTACAAAATTCCATGCAAGGACTGCACAAAACACTATATAGGACAAACAGGAAGACAGCGAATGATCCGCATCCACGAACATCAACTAGCCACGAAACGACACGACCAGCTATCCTTAGTAGCCACACACGCAGACGACAAGCAACATGAATTCGACTGGGGCAACACTACCATTATAGGGCAAGCCAAACAAATAACAGCTAGGGAATTCCTAGAAGCATGGCACTCATCCACAAACTCCATCAACAAACACATAGACCTGGACCCAATATACCGGCCACTACAGCGGACAGCTGAAACTGACAACCAGAAGCGGCAGGAACAGGCCACTATAAACGCCGGAGGAAACACCACAGAACCGCTTCACAGGAGGCTCCCAAGCACTGAGGATGTCACCTAGACAGGGGACGAAACGTTTGCAACAAAAACTTCCAGCTCGGCGAACAGAACCACAACAACCGATGCTAACTCATTAAAGCTACCAGACATGACCAACAGATCTGATCGAAGCCCTGCAGTTCTGCCACATTCAGTCATAAATGGTGATGGACGATTAAACAAATGACTGGAGGAGAGGGCTCCACAAACATTCCCCATCCTAAATATTGGAACAGACCTGCACATCAGTGTAAAAGAGAAGGATGTTTTATCTGCACCATCTTCTGCCAGAAGTGTTGAGTCGATGATACACCTCACCCTCATCATGATGCCCACATAATCACAGATGCCAGTCTTCAACCAATTTGATTCGCTGCCCGTGACATGAAGAAACAGCTGAACACAGTAGATACGACACAGACAATGGGTCCTGACTCCATTCCTGCAATAGGACTGCAGACTTGTGCTGCACAACAAGCCGTGTCCCTGGGGAAGCTTTTCCATTCCAGCTCCAACTCTGACATCTCCCTGGCAATGTGGAAAATTACTCAGCTCTGTCCCGTTCCTTAAGACGGGAATAATTACAATCTGACCAATTACCACCTCCTCATTCCCATCATGACAGTCAAATTGGTGGGAGTTCTTTTTGACAGAGCTGTCAAGCAGCACAGAAATAAGCTGCTCAGTGTGATTTTTGACAGGTCCCCATGTGGAGATGGTGCTGTGGAAATGTCACTGGATTACTAATCCAGACCAGGCTAATGCTCTGGCAGCGGGTGGAAGTTAAAGACAATTAATAAAATATCGAGATCTAAAATCTGGGGTCAGTAACAGTGACCTTGAAGCCAATATCGATTGTAAACAGAATTTCCTTCTCCAATGTACTTTTAGGAAGTGAATCTCCCGTGATTTCCTGGGCTGGCCTAATAGTGACTCCAAAGACCCTGACATGTGATAAACATTTCAATGGTCTCTGAAATTGCCAAGCAAGGGCACTCATTTGTATCAAACTACTCCGAGGTCTGAAAGGATGAAACCGGACAGAACACCCGGCCTCAAGAATTAATGTCGGAAAAAGGAATGGGAACACAGTCCTGTCGACCCTGCAGAAACTTCATTCCTAACATCTGAGAGCTTGTGACAACATTTACAGAGCTTTCCCACAGACTGCACAGAAACATCGGGAATGGAAAACACATTTAGCCTCCCCATTCTAGTTCATGGAAAAAATCTTCTCAATACACTTACCCCACACGATATACATATCCGTTAATGTTAGTAACCTTGGGAAGCTATAAAATAGGCAGTGCAGTCGTACGTTTGGTCCATCGAGTTTGCTAAACAATTCAAAATAATGATGGTTGGCCCTTCATTTCCACACCGTACTCCTGCTCTCCCACCATCCCTTTACTGTCTCTAAATCCTTATTTATAATCAGTGTCTCTGTTTCCAGGTGCGAGCGAATTCCCCGGGTTCACCAGTCAGTGAGAGCAGACATTTATTCTCATCTCAATGCAGAGTTGCCTGCCTGGACCGAATACTGTGGCCTTGTTTTAGAAGTCCCAGGGGAATTATCATCCCTGATTCCAATCTGTCTCACCCTGTCAGAGTTTTGTATATTTCACTGAGATCTCCACTCATTTTCCTAAACCCCATGGAATACAGGCCCAGTCTCCCCAAACTCTGCTCCCACAACAAGCCCGTCATCCCAGAGATCAGTCTGGTCATCCTTCACTGCTCTCCATCAATGTCAGGTTTGTCCTTTATTAGGTAAGGAGACCAAAACTTCCCACAATACTGCACAATGTTCAAGATGATATCTCACTAGGCCCTGTACAGCTGCAGTAAGACACCTTTTCTCCTGAAATGAAGGTCAACAAACCGTTTATCTTCCTCACTGCTTTCTGTTTCTGCAATATTACTTTCAGCGATGGTGTAGAAGGAGATGCAGATCCTTTTCAATGTTACAGCTCCCCACTTGGTGGATCTGTGTACACTGGGCAGCCAATGCCATGCCCAGAATTGACTTCTGGTTACAGAACTCACTGAGCTGCATGGGCCTCAGAGGTTTATGCAGAAGGAAAGAACAAAAATGAGCATACGTCCCTTTGTAGATCAACATGTTTCAAGCAATCCCTTTCAAATGGTAGGCTGCCAATTTATCGTTTCCACCAAAGAGCACACCGTCACCTCTATCTACTTTGTCCTCCATCTGTCACGTATTTACCCATTCACTCCACTTGTCTTAATCTTCTCGGTGCTTTATTACATCCTCCTCACCCACTCACAATCCCACATCCGTTAGTGTTGTCAGCAGGCTGGGATCTTTTGTATCTGATTCCAGCAACCAAATGTTTAAAGGGCATTTTGAGCAGGAGCCCCAAGCACCGATTCCTGCGACACCACAGCAACCGTCCTCTGTTAATTTATATTTATTTATTTCGTGAATCTCGGAGTCACTGGCTGGGCCAGCATTTATGACCTGACCCTAGTTGCCCTTGAGAAGGTGGTGTTGAGCTGCCTTGTTGAACGCTGCAGTCCATCTGCTGTGGTTGACCTCCAATGCCATTAGGAAGGGAATCCCAGGATTCTGATCCAGCGACTGTGAAGGAGCGGTGATAAATTTCCAAGTCAAGATAGTGAATGGCTTGGAGGGAACATGAAGATGATAGTATTCCCATACATCTGTAGCCCTTGTCCTTCTAGATAGACATGGTCGTGAGTTGGGAAGATGGTATCTAAGGATCTTTGCTGAATCATTTCACTGCAGCATAGAGATAGCAAAACACTGCTGCTGCTGAGCGTTGATGGTGGAGCATTGTGGATATAGGGACAATCAAACTGGCTGCTTTGTCCTGGATGGTATAAAGCTTCTTGAGTGTTGTTGTGGCTGCACTCATCAAAGCAAATTGGGAGTCTTCTATCACACTTCTGACTTATGCATTGTAGATGATGGACAGACGTTTGGAAGTCAGGATGTGAGCTATTCGCCGCAGTATTCCTAGCTTCAGACCTGCTCTTATAGTTACTGTGTTCATGTGGTGAGAACAGTGAATTTCTGAGTAATTATTACCCACCAGGAATTTGACACTGGGGGATTCAGTGATAGTAACACCATTGAATGCCAAGGGGCAGGTTAGATTGTATTTTATTGGTGATGGTCACGGTCTGGCATTCGTGTGGCCTGAATATTACTTGCCACTTGTCAGCCTGGAAAAGCTCCAGATCTTGCCGCATTTGAACATGGACTGCTTCAGTATCTGAGGAGCCCCAAATGTTGCAGGACATTGTACAATCATTGGCGAACATCCCCACTTCTGACCTTAAAATGGAAGGAAGGCCATTGATGAAGCAGCCCTGAAGAAGTTTTCGGTCACCGTTCGAGGGGCTCCTACAGATTTGGAGCTGAGTTGACTGACCTTCATCAACCATGACCACCTTCCTACGTGTCAGGTATGAATCTAACGAGCAGGGATTTTGCCTCTGATACCCATTGATTCCAGTGTTGCTAAGGCCCCTTGATACCACACAGGGTCGAATGCAGCCTTGATTTAAAGCGCTGTCACTCTCACCCCACCTCTGGAATTCAGCTCTTTTGTCCATGTTTGAACCACGGTAAGGAAGTCAGGAGCTGAGTGGCCCTGGTGGAGCCCAAACTAGGCGTCATTGACCAGGGTATTGCTGTGCAGGTTGCGGCTTAAAAACACTGAGACTTTCCACCACTTTACTGATGATCGAGAGTAGACTGATGAAGTGCTAATTGGCCGGATTAGATTTGTTCTGCTTTTTATATACAGGAGATAGTTGGGGTAATTTTCACATAATGAGGAAAAGCCATTGTTGTAAGTGTATTGAAACAGTTTGGCTAGGGGAGTGGCAAGTTATGGAGTACAAGTTTTCAGTACTATTGCCAGAATGTTGTCAGATTATGGACCCACGGAGTATTCAGTATCTCCAATCGTTTCTGGATATCGCGTGGATTGAATCAAATTGGTTGATGACTCGTAACGGAATTGCTGACGACCACAGGAGGAGGCAGAAATGGATCATCCACTCAG
The DNA here is from genome assembly GCF_037043375.1 of Chiloscyllium plagiosum. Classification (NCBI taxonomy): domain Eukaryota; kingdom Metazoa; phylum Chordata; class Chondrichthyes; order Orectolobiformes; family Hemiscylliidae; genus Chiloscyllium; species Chiloscyllium plagiosum. The sequence goes on from NW_028270176.1 coordinate 61,499,157, forward strand.
CACTTCTGACTGAAGATTGTTGCGAATGCATCAGCCTTATCTTATACACTGAAGTGCTGGGCTCTTCCATCATGGAGGAAGGGGTTATTTGTGGAACCTCTTCCTCCAGTGAATTGTTTACTTGTCCCCAATGTTTCTCGACTAGATGTGGAAGGACTGCAGAGCTAAGGTCTGAACCGTTGCCTGTGGGATCACTTAGCTCTGTCTATCACTTACTGCTTATGCTGCTTGGTGCGTAAGTAGTCCTTTTTGGTGGCTTCACCAGGCTGACACCTCATTGTCAGGTAAGCCTGGTGCTGCTCCTGCCATCCTGCACACTCCATTGAACCAATGTTGATCCTCTGGATTGATGGCAATTGTTGCGAGGGGGATATGCCAGGCCATGAGGTTATGCGGGATGACAATTCCACTGCTATTTATGACCCACAACACCTAACATTTTTCTAAAAATCAAAATGTTTTACACCCTTTGCTTCTCTTTCATTTGTCTGCCAGTTTGTTTCTCAAACATAATTTCCATTTCATAAATCTATGTTAGTGTTGTATATGTCCATTACTTTCAGCAACAATAATTTCTGCTAAACCATTTACTTACTATGTTTATTGTTCCATGTACTCTATCATTTTCCCCACACCAGACTCGGTTTTCCTTGTATTGGCAAAAAGTTCTGTGAAGACAGAACTGAAGTAGTGGCTTCATCGTTCTGCCATTTCCCTGTTCCCCATTCTCCATTTTCTGGTTTCAAACTGTAAAGAAACTGCACTTGTTTTCTCATATTTCTCACAAAGACAGAATTTAACAAGGTAATACAGTTCACTCTTAAAACCCTTATGAATATAACTCTTCAGAAATCCATCAATTCATGCCTTAAACTGTTCAATAATTGACCTTCCACACCATACACTCACAGGGGCAGAGACTCTGTGCCAACAGAAATGCAGCACGATCTATACTAGTCCCACTTTCCTACACCAGGCCCATAGCCTGGAATGTTATGACACTTCCAATTGTTCGTCCAAGTACTTTTTAACGATTGTGAGGTGATCATTCCCCTCTCAGGAAGTAATCCCAGAACCCCACACCTCGAGGTGAAAAAATGTTTAAATCCTCTCTGAACCTCAAACTCTTCACTTTAATAGTGTTCTCCTTTGTTCTTGACCCTCTCACTAAAAGGAACAGCTGCTTTCTATCCACCCTGTCCGTGTCGCTTATAATCTTATCCTCCTGAATCACTGACTCCTCAGCTTTCTCTGCTCCAAAGTAAACAACCAGAGCTTATCCAGCCTCTCTCCATAGCTGATACGCTCCATTCCAGGGAACATCCTGGTGAATCACCTCTGCACCCTCTCCAGTACAATCACATCCTTCCTGGAATGTGGTTCCCGGAGCTACATACAGTCCTCCATTTTTTGCCGAACCAAAGCCCTGTATTGCTCTTATAATCTACACCCTGATTAGGAATCGCTGCACCCAAGGGCCAATTCTTAACTAGTCCATTAACCTGTCCAGGAGAAAGTGAGGAATGCAGATGCTGGAGATCAGAGCTTCAAAAATGTTTTGCTGGAAAAGCACAGCTGGTCAGGCAGCCTCAAAGGAGCAGGAGAATCAACGTTTCGGGCATAAGCCTTCTTCAGGAATCTGCCCGAAACATCGATTCTCCTGCTCCTTTGATGCTGCCTGACCTGCTGCGCTTTTCCAGCAACACGTTTTTAAGCATTAACCTGTCCAGTCACATTCAGGGATGTGTGGAGAGGCACAATCTGAGCTTCCCAGTGTGCTGCCATTCATTGAGTCCTCCCCTGTCAGGTTTCATTTCCCAAAGTGCATCACCTCATATTTATTAGGGTTACATTCCATCTACCATTGATCTGCCCATCTGACCTTTCCATCTGGATCTTCCTGTAACTTAAGGCCTTCCCCTCACTGCTAACCACCCAGCCAATCTTTATGTCAAACATACACTTACTTATCACACCTTCCCCACTCTCCACCTAGCCCCCTCCATATTCACATCTATATTTTGTTATGAATAACACAAACAATAAGGGACACAGCACTGATCCCTGTGGAACACCAGGGGACACTGGTCTCCAGTCACACAAACAGCTTTCTCCCACCACCCTCTGTCTTCTGCTACTAAGACAATTTTAGTAGTAACTTGCCAAGTTATCCATCATATTATGAGATTTTACTTTATTTTCAGTTTCCCAGGTGGAAATTTGTCAAAGGCCTTCCTACAAAACTAAATAATCGACCTCCTCAAACTAATTCTATCAGATCCATTGGATGTGACTTCCTTCTGATAAAGTCATGATGATTATCCCTGATCAAACCTTGTGACTCTGATTGGAGTTCGATTTTCTTCTTCCCTATTTTATCCAGTAGTTTCCTTAACAGTGATCTAATACTCGCTCATCTATAGTTACCTGGTCTATCTCTCCCACCCTTACTGCGAAGTGGAATTGTATTAGCAGTTCTCCAGTTCTCTGGCACCTCCACTATGGCCAGATTCTAATGAAAATATTCAGTCAGGGTCTTTCCTCCTTTGACCCCATCAGCCTCCTGTGATACAACTCACTCAGACATGGAGATTGGTCCAAATTTGTACAGAACAAAACCTCAAATACCTGATTGCATTTTACATAAATCTGTTCAAGAGCTTCCTAGTCCATCTTCTTGAATTCTATACCTGCCTCCTCCTTCTCCCAAGTAAAATAGATGTGAAGGGCTCATGTAACATTCCATCAATGTTCTCCAGCTTGACACACAGATTGCCCTTTTGGTTTCTAATGGACACTAGCTGTTTGCTGATTATTCTGTTCTATTTGTCCGTGTAGAATATCGTGGGATTCTCCCTTATCCCGCCTACTTGTACTTCTTCATGTCCCTCTGTTATTCAGTCCTTTCGATGTTTCTCAGAGTCACTACAATCAACTCTCATGTTTTGAAACTCGAGATTACAGGCTGAGTTTCCAAATCAGACAATCTTGCCATTTTACGGATTAATCTGGATAATACCTTTTGCAGTTCCTCTGTAGTCAATATATTCTTTCTTAGATTGGGACTCCGAACGATACAACATACTCTACGTTTAGTCTCACCAACGCTCGATGCAAATGGTGCACGACATCCTCTATCTTCTAATTACATTCACATGAATGTAAACCGAATTTTTACTTTCTCATTTGCATATGTTCTTCCCAATACCTCTCGCTTTAATTTTTCTTATGAACTTGCTGTGTGAGTTCTTTAAAAAATAACTCAGGAATATAAAACTACACGTTATCCAATGGTTCATCATTGCCTATGTCCTCAAGAATCATCTTCAAACCATTCCAAAACTATGTTTGTCACTTCTGGTTTTCCTTTCGTCAGTACATTCTCACACTCCCCAGTTATGTTATTACCTTCTAAATATCTAGTAGCATGTTCTTTGTCATCGAGTCCAACAGATACTTGACTGCGGATGACAAGATAACTGGTCTGTAGTTCACCATTCTCCAAATTCATCCTTTCTTAAACTGTTAGATAATATTTATAACCTTTGCCTGATCCAGATTGGCTAAATGCATTTCTGGAATGTGTCGGAAAATAAAGTGAAAATCCTCGATGCAATCAACATGTCTATTGCTGCTTCCTCTGAAATACTTGTATGATGTGCATCTAGTCTGTCAGATTTATAAATACTCAATCTAGCTTTCTTTTCAAAGATAAGAATGATCTTAGACTTTAATTACACAAGTCACATGGTCACTTGGTATTTCTGGAAGAATTTCTGGGCATTCTTCCATGAAGATAGACGCAAATAAACTGTTTCTTTTCCCTGCAATTTATCTGTTCTCTGGAATAAATTATCCTGAACGCGCAACAACTGTTCCACATTTGACCTTGTTTTTATTTTTATTTCATACATTGATAGACGTTTTTTTAGCAGTCTTCATGTTTTTCTTTCGTTTGCACGCTTTTTCTCATTTTGATTTTCTTCTCAGTTTCTTGGTCATCCTTTGCTGGGTCCTACATTTCTCTGAATCCACTGGCTCACTGCAACACTTGGCATTTTTCTTAGCTTCCTCCTTTTATCTAATAGGAAGATGAAGGTGGGTTGAAAGTGATAGTCGGAGAGGAGGGTGGACCAGATTGATAGGGAGGAAGGTGGACACATAGGAACATTCAAAAGAGCGGTGCTATCTTGGAAGTTTGGAGTAGGGTAAGGTGGGATTAGAGGAAATGGAGAAATCCACTGTGAGCCCCTGTGTTTGGAAGGTCCCAAGACAGAAGATGAGGCTTTCTTCCTCCAGGCTTCTGGTGGCTTGGGTTTGGCGATAGAGCAGGCCCAGTGCCCTCATGTCCTTGGCAGAGTGGGAAGGGGATTTAAAGTGCTCAGCCAAAAGGCGATGGAGTTGTTCAGTGTGGCTGTCCCAGAGATGTTCGCTGAAATGATCCACAAGTTGACCTCCTGCCTCGCCAATGTAGAGAAGACCACATTGAGTTTAATGATTGCAGCAGATGAGGCGTTCTGTCTCCCTTAATCACCTATCACTTTCAACCTCACCTTCATCTACCTATCGCAATCCCAGCTACCTCCCCTGTCACACCCCCTTCTCATTTATCTCTCAGCCCCCTTGGCCCAAATGATTCTTTTCTGATGAAGGGCTTAAGCTCGAAACATCGATTTATCAACCTTCGTATGCTGCCTGACTGGGCTTTTCCAGCACCGCACTCTTCGACTCTGATCTCCAGAATCTGTAGTCCCCATTTTCTCCTCACACCTTGTTGGCTTGTATGACTCAGATTTATAACGGTTACTTCAAATAAAACAAAAAACTGCCGTGTACTCAAACAGCATAAAAGAAAACCAATACATTGTGGTCACTGTTCCCAAAAGGTCCTTTCCAGTTTCAATTAGCTCTTCTGATCACTCACCACCAATTCCTAAATAACCTGATCTCGAGCTCAGTGCTCGACATAATGTTAACGCAAACGATTTCACACGGGCTCATGAAATCCATTTTTCCCAGCATCAGCATTCAATTAGGTTAACACAGTTTAGATATAATGTAAACAGTACATTATTACTGCAGTAGCCACAAATGTGTATATTTCATTTCCTGTTTTATAACATGTCCAGCATTTGTATTGCAGCTTTCACTTTGATATATAACTCCCATCAATGTTTGCTGCTCCTTGCTGTTTTTGCGCTCCACCTTGTTAGATTAGATTAGATTACATTACAGTGTGGAAACAGGCCCTTCAGCCCAACAAGTCCACACTACCCCGCCGAAGCGCAACCCACCTATGCCCCTACATTTACCCCTTACCTAAAACTACGGGCAATTTAGCATGGCCAATTCACCTGACCTGCACATCTTTGGACTGTGGGAGGAAACCCACGCAGACACGGGGAGAACGTGCAGACTCCACACAGTGAGTCGCCTGTGGCAGGAATTGAACCCGGATCTCAGGCGCTGTGAGGCAGCAGTGCTAACCACTGTGCCACCGTGCCGCCCACAAGATACCTTGGAATGTGAGCGACGTGGGCTCTGGGGAGATGAATGGTAGAGATCATCTCACCACATCATTTATGATCTTCTCAAAATTTAATTTCTACAGAACTCCCGTTTTGCTGATGGAGTAGAGAAGGACAATGATCTTCCAACAATGCTCTGTATTCCCCCAGAGAGCTGAGATAGCTCTGAGCTGGGTGGGAACCTTAAAGCAGGCTGGTAAAGTGTTGCTGCTGCTGTACAGGGTTTTAGTGAGATCACATCTGCAGTAGTGTGTACAGATTTAATCTCTTCAATGAAGAAAGGATGTTTTAAATTGGACGCAGCTCAGAGGTGGTTCCCTCAACTCATTCCTGCAATGAAGGTACTAACTTATAATGAAAGGATGATCAGGTTGACCCAGTAGCCATTGGAGTTTCAAACATTGATGATCTTATTTGAACATCGATGACAGAAGGAGTTAACAAGTGAAGTGAATTACACAGATAGTGGAGGAATCCATTCCGTTCTCCAGCCTGTTACACAGGAACAACAGGAGGATATTCAGGCCTTCAAACCTGTTACACCAAAACAGGACGAGGCTAGTCAGCCCCTGGAGCCTGACATACATTAACAGAAGGAGGCCAATCAGCCACTCGAGCCTATAACAGTAGGCCATGCTGCACCACTATCCTGTTAAACAGCAACAGGATCAGTCCATTCAGGCTCCTCAAGTCTGTAACATAGGAACTGGAAGAGGTCACACAGTGACTGGAGATTGTTACTTGGGATAACAGGAGGCCATTCAGACCCACCGAGGCTATTGCAAGGGAATTGGATAAGGATAAAAACTATCTGAGACTTCATTCATGAGAAAGGAAGAGGTAATTTAGACACGTGATTGTTGTATGGGAAGAAGAGAAGACCAATCAATCCCTCGGTCCCATCTCCAGGATACATGAGGAAACCGTTCAATATATCCACCTGTTATGGTGAAGTATGAGAAGACCCATCAGCCCTTCAAAATGTTACACAGCAAAAGGAAGATTTCATAATCTCCCAATCCTCTAAAGCATCAACATTCTGGCCTTGGAGATGGCAACATGGGAACACCAGAAAGACGTCAGCCCATCGAATTTGTACACCAGCAGGATGATGACTCCATTCAGTCACACATGGATCTTACACAGCAATTGGAGCAGATCTCTTGAAGCCTTGTGCACATTAAACAGGAATTCAAAGAAAACGTAAAGGTTTTCGAAAGGGAAGAACTTGTAAAAATGGCATACATTAGGGACTAAAATGCAACAATAAACTATTGTAATTTAAGGCAAATTATTAGAATCCATTGTTCAGGACATTTGCAAACTTCAACCACAATTCGTCAGAGTCAACATGGTTTTATGAAGGCTAAATCGTGTTTCAATTATTTGGTTGAGTTATTTGAATATGTCACAAACAAGGTGGATCATGGGAATCCTGGAGATAGAACATATCTCGTCTTCCTGAAGGCATCGGATATGTCGCTTCTCCAAAGAGTAAGTGGTAAGATGAGACAACATGGGTCCAGGAGTAATTAGTTCGCTTGGATGGAGGATTGGTTATCCAACAAAATGGAGTCAGATGGAATAAGTGTGACATATTCTTTTGGCAAATGCAATTTGTGGGGTGCCATTGATTTCAGTTCTCATGCCTCAACCATTTGCGATCGATGTTATTACTGTACTCTGTTGATGGGATAGAAAATAGAATGCCACATTTTCAGATGACACTAACATTGGTGGGAAATTACTTCGGAATGATGATGCAAGAAATTTTAAAACTATATGGATATGTTGGGTGAACGGGCCAACATTTGGCAAGGAAAATTAAAGTGAATAAATATGGGGCTATTCAAGTTGGCCAGTATAATAGAAAGACAAATTATTATCTAAATGGAGAGAAAGTTCAAAGTGCTTAGGTGCAGAGGGATCTGGGTGTCTGCTTGCATATCATAGAAAACCTGCCTGCGGGTACTGCTCGTAATGAGAACTGCAAGCATAATTTCAGTGGTTATTTATAAAAGGATAGAGTAGAAAGGTAGGGAGTGTTGGTGTAGCTATGCAAGGCATTAGTGAGGCTGCAACTGGAGTACAGTTTGGGTGTCCTGAAGAATGAGGTATTTCCATTGGAGGCAATTCAGAAGAGCTTCATTAGATTGATTCCATATTTGAAGTGTTTGTCTTATGAAGAGTAATTGAACAGATAGATAGATGCTGAGTTTAGTGATGTCGCTGTGGTAAGCAAGAGATTAAATTACTCAGAGAGGGTGGAAAGTCTGCAAATAGATTCAGAGGGGTAAAGATAATAGATAATAGTTTGGCAGGTGCAATTTAACATGATATAACCTGTTATTTCATTTACAGGAATAATGGAAAGCAATATGTTACTAAAATGGAGAGAGATTACAGGACTTAATGATACTGTGTCCTGGGGGGTTCACTCAGATCCGTTCAGACATGGGAGGTTTTGCTCCATCCCTGATCGTCAGCTCACAGACACTCCAATTGACCCCATTGTTCTCCGTACATATGGAATACTTTGATGTGGTTGATTGATTGTGGCGATGGTGTTTTGAAACGTGCATCAAGGGGACGGCCTTTATCCAAGATATATTCATTTCTTTCTACGTGGAGACCCAATGACGATGGGAATGGCTGACTGCTTCTGAATGAAGAGGCCATGACTGCTGCCAGGACAGTGGGTATTCACCAATATGATGCACTGTGATGGGCACACTGTAACATTAATATATATATAGAGAGAGAGCTCCTTCAGTTCCTCTACCTCTCCCCATTGACATGGATACCCTGCAGATGCCGTGTACACCATCGGGAATCCCACTGTACTGAATACATCCCGCAGCTCCCTGCTGAGGGAGAAACAATCTATATACCTCATCCACCATATATATACTCCTTCACCAAATGGTGACATTGATGTTGAGATACTGGGAAATGATGGATATGTCACTTCGTCCTGCCTGGAAAGTTCTGGATTGTAGAAGCTGAATGAAACAGTGACCCTCACAGTCACTGGCAGCATCATCCTCCCCCTGGTGTGAAGCTGCAAGTCGTGTGGAAGGAGGTGATACCATTCTATGACCAGCTCCTTGTTCAGTCAGGGCCCCTCACACTCTGCTCCTTGGTTAAGTGGAGCTTGGGAAGCTGTTCCTGGAAAACCCGGGATGGATATAGCAGATCCCTTTCCCCGCACACACACTGACGCCGTGGTTTCAGAGCTTCCCCTCTGTGCATCCTCTGCTCCATGTGTTGTTCATGTTACAGGCTCAGATGCTGTAGCTACAGTCCCCATGCTCCATCCAGATTTGGGTCGCCAAATCCTCAGGTCTCTCTGAATGTCTGAAGCAGCTCACAGCACAACCTCCAGCAAACCATCCCTAGCTGCTTTTCAATTACAGGAGTCAGTCAGAAACCCCTCGGCTCCAAGTGTTGTCGACTAGTCCATATCCCACCAAAATATTTTAAGAAGGCCGTTTAGATCCAAACCTTTCCTTATTTTGAATATAGATGGAAACTGTGCCTTACAGATATGTTGCAACTGGTCAAACCACTCGACATTAAGCAAAATATAATCTATTCAAATGCTTTAGTTAAAATACAATCAAAGAAAAGAACATTTCGGGATGGCTTATATGTTGGAACAATTACACAAACAATAGATACCGTACCTTCTTGGTTTACACCGCTTGGCACAAAGATATATTCAAATACAGATCCTTACAGCAGTTTTCCAATCCAGGGGCAAACAACATCAACAGAGATCTCAGAGAAAAACAGCTGGGGATCATGTATTGAAACTTCCAAACCATTTGGGATCCCCAGCAGCTTTTGAATGCTGCAGCTAAAAACAAAACGAGAAAACCTGGTCTGGGAGAGCTGGCCACTGCCCTTCCATTGTTATCACCGTTTTAATGAAACCTAAAATCTCAGTTATTTATTTAAACTGTTTTCAGACAGCGGTTCTGCACCTCTGCCTTTAAAACCACTCTTCAAAAAAACCGAAGAGAAAATAACATTTTTACAGATAGTATTCTCACGACTCCATCTTTAATAAAATAATCCATCAATATACAAAGGTGGACTCATTTTAGACCTCCTAATCTTCCTCTATTAATAGACTGCAATGCATATACATTACACTGACTGGGAGAATACAAATGTTCACAACTAATATCGATTTCAGGCATTTTACTCCTGCCACAGAATGCCTTTGTCTTTCTTCATCCAAGTCTTCACAACGTGTCAAAACCTAGGCTTTCTCGCCCTGTCAACTGTATAATTTGAAACTGAATGTCAGCAACAATAAGCTCAATCGATACAGACTGGTATTTTTCTCCCTAAACTTCTCCAAAAACCTTAAGGGGTCACGATCAATGATAAAGATTTGTCTCACATATGTTACTCGCAATTTAAATACTGAAATGTTGTAACGCCACCACCAAGCCCAAGACCTCCTTCACCATTGTACAATAAATCTGTTGATGTTTGCACTGGACACTCCAACCACACGTTACATAACAGAGCACTCCTCATCTCTCCAATAATCCTTCTGAATGACACAGCTCCTCAGGTCTCAGCAAAAAAAGTTATATGCTTCTGTACCTCTTAATGCTCTAATCTCTTTACCTGCTACTCTCAGTCTATGCCAGTAAACCTTACTCTCACAGGTATATGTTTTAAGAAGATCTCGCACATTCTTCTCAATCCCTCACAGAAACCAAACTTTGATTTCTGAACTCAATCATCATCATCAGCCATTTCAGCTGCTAATCTTGTCGTTGTAACTCTCTGCTCTTCCACACGAGTTCTCACGGCTGCAGGAAGTGAATTGCTGAACTTCTCCAAAATAAGAATCTCTCTAAGAGTGTCAGAGTTTTACTCTGTTTTTAATACCCTTACCCACCTTTCAAAATTACTTTGTTTGATCCTTTCAAACTCAATGTGCGTTTAACTAGGGACCCCTTTTAAGATTCCTGAAATGCTGTCTGTCGGCTTCTGGCCCAAGCTCATATGCACTTCAGATGGCTTTCCTCACCACTCCATACTGGCCAGATACATCCTACCAGCTTTGTTTGGATAAACTAAATCCACATGGTCACTGGACACTGCATTTGTTTAGCCAATTTCTCAAATGAAATTCAAAAGGCTTCCCCATCTTTCTCATCAAATTTAGATAATGCCTGGATGTATTTAAACAGAACCCCATTAGGGAGTTGGTTACAATAGGATTGTTCAACCTCACTATCCTCCTCATCCCGCCGACCGTCTCCCTTAATCTCCGCCTTCTATGTCAACTTTCCTCTCTAACTGCTAACATTTTAAGTTGAAAGTCTCTGCTTTTCTTGTCTCCTTTTCTCTCTTTCTTCTTCATTTCCTTTTCTTTTATTTCTACTTTTCATCATAATTCAAGATGTTTCAATTCCTTCTCATGTTCAAAGTCCCTCATTTGAAACTGAATTCCAACCGTTTCCAAAAAGTCTGATGGCAGTTCTACCAAATGTAATTGCTGAGCCATCCTGTAATTATCTCTCATTTTCTCACAGACAAACACAACCCCAACGCCAGCTTGTCTGTTAATTCCTAGAGCTTTGCCTTCATGACCTTTTGTAAAACCGCCAACGTCACTTCTTCCACACGCAGAGAACTCTTAATGACTGAAAGTATCTTTATTCACAAAACACTGTTTAAACCAACCGAATTCAACATCCACAACAAAAGGCACTAACAGCTACCACACACGACCTTTGAACGCTATAGTCTCCCGGTGCATGCTCTCCAGTGTCTGCATGAGCTTATTCTGGATTCTACGGTTTCTTCCCACAATCCAAAGATGTGCATGTCAGGTGAATTGGCCATGCTAAATTGTTCATAGTTTCCAGGGATGTGTGTGTTAGGCGCCTTAGTCGGGGTAAAAGTGTAATAATAGGGTAAAGGAATGGGTCTGGCTAGTTTACTCGTCGAAGTGTCGGTGTGGACTTGTTGGGTCTAATGGCCTGTAGGGATTGTAATTCTCAACCCAATTTGGTATTATCGATTTAGAACCAGACAAGAGTCCCCAGTTTGCTGTAGACCAAACAGACTGCCGCAAACTATTTTAAGAGGGTAACTTGGATACCAAACCTTTCTTATTTTAAAGGTGGATGTGAAGTAGGTGTTCCAGATGTGATGTTACGAGTCAAGCTACTCACCATTAAGCAAAACAAATATATTTAAACACTCTAATGAAAATCCATTCAAAATGACGATGAATTTAGAATAATTTAACTATTGGAAATCTTAACTGAATAATGGATACAGTACCTTCTACAGATGAACTGTTCCAATACACTAACATCCCATAAATACACCCCTTGGCAAAATGGAACATTCAGACATGCATTCTTGCATATAGTTCTCAAATCCAGGAGGAAACAGCATCAAGTCAGGTTTCAGAGAGTAGCAGCTGGAGATACGTTTCTAGGCCGTTGTTACTATTATTTATTAAAAACCCTAAAAGCGTCGTAAGTTATTTACTTGAGATGTTTTCAGCAGGCAGTTTGGCCTTTACGATCTCTTATTTCAAAAAAGGAGAAAATAACTTTTTTTAAAAAAGTGATAGCATTGTCACATAATTTAGATGCCTGGTCCTTTACTCCAGGGGTTTCCTCGCGCTACTGATCGCAAGATCACCTGAGAGGGACAAACTCAGGTACAGACCAAGTTACAAGGATGTGTCCCATAACTTCTGAAACACCCCTGTCCATGGACGATGACGTGGGACATACCGGGAAGTGAATATCAGTCTGACACACACCATTTCACTGTTTCAGAGCTTCACAATGATTGCACTCGATACACTAGCGAGCCAAAAGCAAAGGCCAGGGAAAGGTACAGAGGGACAGAAAGATTCATATTAAAGACAGAAAGAGACAGTTAATTAACTGAAAAGATGTTGTGGAAGTATGGGGAAAAAGGCAGGGCAGTGGGACTAACTGGAGAAGTGAGATCCTCGAGAGTAAAATTACAAGAATGAGAACATTGAATAAAGGCATTGTCAGATCAGCTGGAATGGTTTGTTACATCAAATTCTCAATCTGCTTCACAGAAAAAACGATAAACAACATAAACTGGGACAAGATGACAGCCCAACATGGAGAGCTGTGCAGACCATGCTAGTGTGTTGCTCAGTAAACGGCACTATCTGCCCAGCATGGACAGTATTGCAACTTTACTATCATATGCAAACTATACTCGCATCAGATTATTGCCTACAATGGGAAGGTTTGCTGTGTGTGTGTGTTCATCAGAAATTGAGGGACAGTGCGTGTGTGCGCGCGCGATAGGCGTAGTTGAACGCAAAACTCATTGTTTGTGAAGGAATGCACATGGAGGAAATTATTTTAAATAAGAACAACTGGCAGGCTTTTTGTTAATCGTCAGAGAGAGAATTAGAGAAGTTTCATGGACAGATGAGATAAAGTGTTTGAGAATGTCAAAATAAAGGCATTGCCAGAGACAATAGCAATATACATCGGCGGAGACATGAATGACAGATGGATGGGAGTTTGGTATGAGTTCAGATCAGATTTGCTTCGGCAGGTTTGAAACCGAGAGTGTGAACAGCACATTATTGGCTTCCTTAAGACTGTATCTCATAGCTCAAGGTTCAAACAGGAGATGGACTAAACCAATGCGATATATTCTGGAGTGGTGAGCATTTCAAGTTAGACATGTTCAGGATATGGTGTCATGAATCAGCTCATAGTCAAAGGGATCTCCCACAGTTGTGACTTGTCTGCTTCAGTCGCAGATATTGGCCAGGGATGAGATTGAAACAGTGGAAGGAAGTGGAGTTTGTAACCAGAAGAGTAGAGAGTGACCTCCCTACTCTTAATATTTAAATAACAAAGGCAATGATACAATAAATTGGAGTTGTCTGCTCGAACTGAGTAGGTCAACATAGAGAGTAACACTGCCAGCTCAGAGAGGGAGACAGTCATTGAACACATTCATTGATGTAGTTAGTAGTGGTCTGTAGAGTGAATATCTGGATCGAGAGTTTCAACAGGAAAATAATAGTGACAAGAAGTGTAGACTATATGAAAGAACAGTAATACAGTCATAACTGGTTTATAGAACAAAAAAATCTGGACAGTGACACTTACCAGGAACACCAATGATAGCCAGGAAGGGATAATAAAAATATTGAAAAATGAGAAGAGCGTAATAGATCCGCAATGATAATGACAACCAATAAAGTGCAGAAAGATACCAAACATAATTGGATAAGCTGCTGTCCATTGTTGGAACATTCAGTCTAATGTTCTCAGATTCTGATCCATGTTTGGAACATTCCAGTCTCATGTTCTCAGATTCTGATCTCTCCTCCGCCTCTCTCTGGACCTGCTTTTCCCTGTCAGTGCTGTTGATGATGCCCCCACTCATGTTATGGGATAACACATTGAACGGCGCCCATTTATCGTTAAAAGATGGAAACCCTCCACTGGGATAATTAGAATCAATGGAGATTGGCATTAAGCACAGTCACTGAACAAACACTGGGAAACCGAGCAAAGGCTACGACAACGGATGAATGGGCACCACACAACAAACAACAGACAGGAATGTTCCCTCCCAGTTGGGGAACACTTCAGTGGTCCCGGACCTTTAACCTCGGACCTTCTGGTGACCATCCTTCAAGGCGGATTTCAGGATAGGCAGCAGCGAAAAGTGGCCGAGCAGAGGCAGATTACAAATTTCGGTACCCATAGAGAGGGCCTGAACTGGGGCCTTGGGTTCATGTCACATTGCAGGCGACCACCATTGTACTACACACACACACACGCAGGCACTCATATACACACACATACATACGGACACACCTGTACACAGACACGCAACAGACACTCACAAACACCCTTGCAGACACCCACACTCACACAGGCATCCGCTCAGAGACTTAGACCACTCTACACTCATGAACACACATATACACTCTCTCTCACTGATACTCAAACCCCACACCCCAGACACGCACACACACTCCCACACTCACACATGCACCCCCTCACAGACTTAAGACACTACACACACATATACATTCCCTCTCACACTCACAACCACCAACCAAGACAAACACACACCTACAAACAGACAAAGACCCACATGCACACATATATTTTGTGGGGTGAATTTGTACTTGCAGAGTTACATTGTACTTTGCTCAAAAACTGCATGCATTCATGTAGAACTCGGAGCTCAAAAACTGCATAAATTCATGTAAAACTCTGTTATCTCACTTTTTAGATTAGAATCAATCTAAACATCATGGTATAGACAGAGAACGCAACGGCTAACACCTTCAAACTATTGTCTAACTAACACTCATTGTTACTGCTAACCTGAGAATGCAACTTTAAAAGAAAAAGGTTTTGTAATTTACACATGAAAGAAATGAAACTATCATGATATTCGAACAGATGAAAGACTCAACAGACAATCAAGGTATTTTTCAATGTATAATTTCAGTTACATCACACTGTAAATGTTTGCGATAAATTATGTGCTTAGAAGCGTGTCCTCCACTATCACCTGATGAAGGAGCGGCGCTCTGAAAGATAGTGTGCTTCCAATTAAACCTGTTGGACGAAAACCTGGTGTTGTGTGATTTTTAACTTTGTACACCCCAGTCGAACACCGGCATTTCCAAATCATGACTAAACAAACAGGCTCAGTTATCCAGTTCCACACATCATTCTTCATATCACTATAAAAGGGAACATTTACCGGGTTTGAAAGGAATGGATAAGGGTTGCTGAGGGATAGACCAAAAATCTTTAAATCCTTTTAATCTTTTATTTAAAACTTGTATATGAGAGTATTAAAAGGCACTGCAGGGGTCTATATATGTTCCACTCTGTTTATGAAATGAGGCAGTTATAAAATAACAGATCGGTTGCATAAAAAAAAGTCGGATGGGCAAGTTTCTAGATACCTTACCCCAAAGTATAATACTTATTGACCAGTGTGAGGCTCCTCCTGGTTTTAGGTTCCCTGTTATCAAATCCTTTCATAACCTTGAGACAGAGCATTGAGATTGCTGCTCAGCAATAGGCCGAAGAAATTCTGTCCCTATGGGCCTCTTACAAAGGGATAAGAGAAGGCCATTCAGCCCATATTAGCCTGTTGCTCCTCAAAAGGTGGAAATCTAGAATATTGGCACATTTTGCCAACAGAATCATTCAAAACAAAGAGATATGTCGCTGCAGCTGTATGAAGTGTTACTGAGAGGGCACCTGGAGTATATTGTGTTGTTTGTGCTTCTGTAACTGAGAAGGGTTGGTCCGACATCAGATACAGTTTAATGGTTGCTCGTAATCCACGGGTTGCTGTGTTATTTAATGTCTTAGGTCTGTTACACAAAGACAGGAAGAGGCCATTCATGCTTTCTTTTCTATTACAGAGGGACAGGAGGAGCCTATTCAGCCTCTCGAGCCTGTTACAGTGTTTATGTAACTTTCAAGTCTGTTATGCATAAATATTAGTTTTAAATTAGTTTTGGAATAGGAAAGACCTGATGTAATCATTAAGGTTCTAACTTTGAACAAGGCCAACTTTGAAAGTGTTACACGAGCCCTGTAAAAGGCTGATTGGAATACCCTATTCACAGGTAAAGGGATGGTTGGAAAACACAAGTCCATCAAAACTTGGTTTCAGAGAGTCCAGAGCTAACGTGTTCCCATTAGTGAGAGGGGCAAGGCTGCTGGGTGCAGGGAGTGCTGGATGGCTAGATATATTGATGCTTTGGTCAAGGTAAGGAAGGAGGCATATGTCAGGTAAATAGAGCTGAGATCAAGTGAATCCCGAGAGATGTGTAAGGGCAGCAAGTGTACAGTCAATGGAGAAATCGGGCCAGAAAAATGTGAACAAGAGATGGCTTTAGAAATACGGTTAACGAGGCATTGAAGGAATTATACAAATCTTTTAATGTCAAAGATTAGCTAGGGAGAGAATAGGGCCCCTTAAAGATCATAAGGCTACCGATGTGTGGAACCACAGGAGATTGGAGGGATACTAAACAAGTATTTCTTCTCAGTATTCAATGTGGAGGAGGTTACAAGAGCGAGAGAATGAAGAAATATATAGTGATACATTGAAAGTGTCTATATTACAAGGAGGTGTTGGATATTTTAAAACACATAAAGGTGAACAAATCCCTGCGACCTGAGCAGTTGTATCCCAGATGTTTATGGGAAGATAAGAAAGAGATTGCTCAGCATTTTGCTGATATATTTGTAACATTGATTTCCACAGGTGAGGTGTCAAAAGACTGGAGGGCTGCGAACATCGTGTCATTATTTAAGAAAGTAAGGAAAAAACAGGTAACCATAGATCGGTGAGCCTGACATCAATGGTGACTAAATTGTTGGAGGGGATTTTGAGGAAAAAGATCGATATACATTTGGAAAGACAAGGACTGAAGAGGGCTTTGTACATTGGAGATCACGTCTCACTGGCTGAGTGGAATTTTTTGAGAAAGTGATAAAGATGATTGATGACGGCAGGGCAGTGGATGTTGTCTTTCTGGAATTCAGTAAGAAAACCAAAATGTTCTACATGATAGATTGGTTAGCTAGGTTAGACTGCCTGGGATCCAGGGAGAGCTCGTCATTTAGATTCAAAATTTTCTTGAATGTCGGAGACAGGGTGTGACAGTGGACATTTGTGCAATAAACTTGGAGACCTGTGACCAGTGGCATGCCGCAAAGATCAATGGTGGGTCCACTGCCTTTTGTCACTTATACAAATCATTTGCATTTGAGTATATGAAGTATGGTCAGTAAGTTTGTAGATAATTCCAAATTTGGTGGTGTTGTCGACAGTGAAGAATGATCTCTCAGACTATAATTATTTTATTTTAGATTATTTTAGATAAATGTGAGGTGTTGCATTTTGGCAAGACAGATCAAGCAAGACATATAGGTAGGGTCCTGTCGAAAGCTGCCAATCAAGGAGAACTCCATAGAAATTATCGAATCCCTACAATGAGGAAACAGCCTATTCGGCCCATCGAGGCCACACCGACCCTCTAAAAAGTATCCCACTGGACAAACCCCTGCCCTATCCCGCTGAGCCTGCATTTTCCATGGCTAATCCACCTTGCCTACACATCCCTGGGTACTTTACGCAATTTAGCATGGCCAATATACACTTATCTGTATATCTTTATACTGTCGGAGGAAAACATAACATCCGGAGGAAACTCATGCAGACAGGGGGAGTATGTGCAAACTCCAGACAGCCAGTCATTCAAGGATGGAATTACACCCAGCTCGCTGCGCTCTGAAGCAGCAATGCTAGTCACTGAGCTACTGTGTCACCTTGTTGTGCAGGTTCTCCGTTCCTTGAAAGTGCCGTCACAGGTAGACAGCGCAGTGAAGAAGTCACTTGGTGATCTTCCCTTTTTGGTACGTGCTTTGAGTCTAAACATTTTCACGACGTGTTGCATCTGTACAGGAAATTGGTTTGGCCACTTTTGTAATACTGCCTTTAATTCTGGTCTTCCTGCTGTCGGAAAGATGTTGTCAAACTTGAAAGGGTACAGAAGAGACTTAAAATAATGTTGCAGGTGTTGGAGGGTTAGAGTTACAGGGAGAGTTTGAATAGGCTGGGGCTATTTTCAAGTGTTGAGGCTGAGGGGTGACGTTAAAGACTTTTATAAAATCATGAGGGGCATAGATAAGGTAAACAGTCAACGTCTTTTACCCAGGATACGCGAGTCCAAAATTAGAAGACAAAGTTCAAGGTGAGAGGAGAAAGATTTAAAAAGGGACATGAGGGACAACATTTTCACACAGAGACTGCTGTGTGTATGGATTGAACAGCCAAAAGAGGTGGTGGAGGCAGGTGGAGTTACACATTTAAAAGGCATTTGGATGGATACATGCATGGGAAGTGTTTAGAGCGAGATGGGCCAAGTGCTGGCAAGGGGGACGAGATTTATTTAGGATATTTGGTCAGTACGGACGATCAGACCGAAAGGTATTTTTGCGTGCTGTACATCTCTGAGACTCGATTGCCTCTTGAGTGTATAACACAGGAACAGGAGAAGGCTATTCAGCTTCTGAATTCTGTCAGGCAACTTGGTGGTTCTATTGCTGAGAGTAAAGTACACAAATACATCATTCAGATTTTAATGGTGTTTTACAAAAACAGGAGAAAGGCTTTTAGCCAAGAGAAGCTGTAAGGAATCTGAAGAGGCCATTCAGACCATCGACTCCATTCCACAGGAGCAGTAGGTGAGCACAGAGCTTTTGGAACCTGTTAGTCAGTAGCAGGAGGAGGACATCTACTGTCGCAAACCTTGGATCAGGAGGCAGTCACACAGCTGCTCAAAATTGGGACACATAACAGGACGCAGTCATTCAACTGATTGAGACTGTGAGACAGGGACAGGAGGGAGTCACTCAGAGGTCGAAACTGGGGCACAGGGAAATCTGGTGGTTAGTGAGGCCCCAGCATCCTGTTATGCAAGGACAGGAGGAGGGGACTCACTCCCCATCAGTCTGAGACACTAGGAGAAAAGGGGAGTTTGCTTGGAACAAACAAATATATGAATAGGTTGCATTAGTGATCCATTCAATCCTGCCCCAACATTCACTAAGACCACAGCTGATCTGATTGTGATTCCCTCATGCCATTTTGTGGAGACTCCGCTCTCCGCAGCCTCTGCTCCGTTTCTCGGTCATGTTGCAGACTCAGATGCTGCAACAACACTCGCCATGACTCATCCAGAAGGATGGGTCTAACAGGATAAGTCAGGATTTAAGGGGTCCAATGACAAGCATGAAAGTACAAAATAAAGGTATTGTCAGATGTTTTGTACTCTCACATTCGCAATCCAACTCACATAACCAGCCCATCCATTACAAATCCACGATGGAGGACTGTGTAGATCCGGCTAGTGTACAGCTGTATGCAACCCAGCAATGTCCAGAGTGAAACTGTGCAGCCCACACCAATGCTTGATCTATAATCCTGGACTAAATGTCCAGCGTGGGGAGCTGTGCAGTCCGCACTGGTTCATTCATATATAAACCCAGGCTGTTGCATTTTTCGGTCACACTGTGTTATATCGCTGCCCAGTGTGGTGAAAAATGTAACCAATGCAGGAAGTGACAGGATGTGCAGTTCCCATCCATTTACAGCTCCATATCTGCACTGTACCTTGACAAGGGGTGCTGCGAATGTGAAAATAAATGTGAGGAAGAGATATAAATGAAAACAATTTAAATACCAATAGTACTGATTCAGGCGCATATCTCTCTAGTATTTAAAGTTGAAATAACTGAGATAATATCCAATGAGGTTTTGTGAACGGTGCAAAGAATTAAGAGGAGGATGGTGATGTTATCGTGGTTGCACTATTAGCCTCCAAATAATCAACGGGAATTTGAGGAACAAATATTCAGGGAGACTGGCGAAACTTGCAGGAGCAATAGGGTTGTCATAATAAGTGATTTTAATTTTCCTAACATAGACTGGGACTTCCAGATGGTTAAGAACTTAGATGGAACGTAATTTGTTAAGTATGTTCAGGAAAGCTTTCACAAGCAATATAGAGAGGTTCCTATTGGGGAAGGGACAAACTCCACCTACTGTTGGGAAAAAAGTTCGGATAGGTGACGGAGGTAAAGTGGTCGAGCATTTTGGGAATAGTGACTAGAGCTGTATTAGTTTTAAAATAGTAATGGTAGGGACAAAATTGTTCCACAGAATCAGGTTCTAAATTGGGGCAAGGTGTATTTTGTTGGAATTGGACAGGGGATTGCAGGGGATGGTTGGAGTAGTTTGTTTCAGGGTAAAACGATCCCGGGCAAGTGGAAGGGCTTCAAAAGTGAGATAGCTCGAGTTCAAGCTCGATATGTTCCTGTGAGGATGAATGGAAAGTGAGGCTGAAACAGAGAACCCTGGGTAACAAGAAATATTGAGGCTCTGAGGAGAAAAAAAGGAGGCGTGGCTCAGGTACAGGCAGCTGGGAACAAGGAAGTCCCTGGACGTACACAGGGGATACAGGAGTTTAGTGAAGAAGGAAAGCAGCAAGGCGAAAAGGGGGTATGAGATAGCCTTGGCTGAGCAGATTAATGTGAATCCAAATTCAGTATCAGAAAGAAAAAGAACAACTAGAGAGAGAATAGGACGCCTTACAATCCAAAATGGGCACGCATGTGTAAAACCTCAACAGATGGGTGAGGTCCTCAATTTCCCCTCTGTGTTTATCATGAAGAAAGACATGAAGCCCTGTGACCTTTGGGAGGTTAGTTGGGATATCTTGGTACAGTCCATATCACAGTAGAGGTGCTGATGGACATATTAGAATGCATAAAGTCAGATAAATCTCTTGGTCCTGACCAGATATATCCAAGAGCACTGCAGGTGGCGAGAGAAGACAGGCCAGGGGCCAAGGACCCGGAAGACTGGGCGAGAACAAACGTGCCCTTATTCAAGAAGGGCTGCAAAGAAAAGCCTGGGAAAGATAGACCAGTAAGCTTCATATCTGTTTTCGGTAAACCACTTGAGAAGGTTTTGAGGCAAAAGATAAGCATGCATTTGGAAAAACAGAGTTTGACTTGGAGCAGTCAGCATAGCTTTGTGCGTGGCAGATCATGCCTTAGAATTTTTGTTAGAGCTTTGAGGAAGTGACCATAAAGGTTGACAAGGGCAGTGTGGTGGACATAGTCTATATGGATTTCAGTAAGGCCTTTGATAAGGTTCCACATGATAGGTCGCTCTGGAAGGTTAGATCGCATGGACTCCAATGTAAACTGGCAAATTGGCGACACAATTGGCTTGACGTTATGAAACAAATGGCTATGGTGGAGGTATGCTTATCGGACTGGAGGCCTGTGACTAGTGGAGTGCCTCAGTGGTCGGTCCCAGGCCCATTGCTGTTCGTTATCTTATACCAATGATTTGGAGCAGAGTGCACACGCAAGGTTAGTGATTTTGCAGATGACTCTAAATTAGGAGGCATCATTTACAATGAGCAACATTATCAGAAATTACAGCATTAACGTGGTCAGCTGAGGAAGTAGGCTCAGAAATAGCAATTTGAGTTTAAAACAGATAAGTGTGACTTGTTGCATTTTGGAAAGTCAAAGCCAGGGAGGAGTTTAATAATGAATGAGAGGGCCTTAAGGAGTGTAATGGAACAAAAGGACGTTGGAGATCAGGTGCACGGTTGTCTGAAATTTGAGTCACAGATATACAGGACAATGAAGAAGGTTGTTGGCACACTGGTCTTCATCAGCACATTGCGTATAGAAGTTGGGACGTTATGTTGCAGTTGTAAAGGATATTGGTAAGGCTGCAGTTGGAGTATTGAGTTCAGTTTTGTTCATCTTGTTCTAGAAAGGATATTATTGAACGAGAAAGAGTTTGGAACAAATTTACAAAGATGTTTCCTGGGCTAAAGGCTCTAAGTTATAGGCAGAGGTTGGACAGGTTAGAACTTATTTCTTAACAGCGTAGGAAACTGAGAAGGTTCTTATAGAAGTGTAACTCTTATAAAATCATGAGGTGCGTGCATGGGGTGAATACTTCAATTTTTTTCCTGAGGTTGGGGAATCGAGCACGAGAGGACATCCATTAATGTTTGGAAAGGAAACAAGTATACAAAAAGGAACCTGAGGGGCAACTTTTTTACACAGAGCGTGGTATGCATACAGACTGAGCTGCAAGTGGAAGTGATTGAGGTGGGTACAATAACAACATTGAAAAGGCATTTGGACAAATATACAGATAGGGTAGGATTAGAGGGATACAGAGCACGGGCAGGGAAATGGGATGCGTGTGGATGGACATTTTGTTTGGCATGGACCAGCTGGGCCAAATGGCCAGTCATACTGGCAGTCTCGTGCAGTATCACTGTAAATGAGTGTGTTATGGAGTGGAGGCAGAGTGGGGGAGACTGAGAAAAAATGTCATTAAAGGATATGTTCACAGGTTCAGAATGCTGAAATGAAGACATTTCGATAGTATCATGCAACACGGGTCAACATTAAGAAGATTTATGAGTGAAAGGGATATTGCTGTGAGTTCAGGCGATGGAGACTTTTGGATGAGCATTTGTTCTGCAGCTTTGTAACTGGGAGTGAGGACAGCAGAGACTTCACCTCACTGGGCTGAATCTAACAAAAATCTGTCTCAGTGACATTTTCTTTGAGTGTGACATTGGGGTTGTATGCACAAGGCTGAGCTAGATTCCTGATGCTATCTTACCAAACTCATCTCATTAACTACCGACCCCACTCCATGGTGTCCCTCTCATACAATGCCAGCCCGATTCTCCCACCCATCATGTCTGGAGGTACTCAAAATCGCCCGGATGCCCCTGGATATTCCATGGCCCCTGACACTGGGGCCATCATTAAATGGCCAAGGGGCACACAGTTGAGCTTTCTCAGTTGGAGATGTCCTGCACAGTTTACCCCGAGCATGGCAGATAAGGGGAAAGTACATCACGGTTTGTCGACAGAGGCACGGAGGTCCTGGAGGATGGGCTAGTACAGAGGGGAACCAATCTCTTCCCAGAGGGATCACACCACCAGACACACCGAACATGGTCTGAGCTCACCACCCACCTCAGTGCAGTATCTGCGGTCTGAAGAAATGTCCAGCAAAACAGGACAAGCATCACTAACCTTCCCCACACTGTTAGGATAAAGGTCACAATATTCTCTCTGCTCCCTCACACTCACTGTACATCTGTTATAGCAAGGTTAGGTCTCATGGAATACAGGGAGAACTAGCCATTTGGATACAGAACTGGGTCAAAGGTAGAAGACAGAGGGTGGTGGTGGATGGTTGTTTTTTAGACTGGAGGCCTCTGACCATTGGAGTGCCACAAGGATCGGTGCTGGATTCACTACTTTTTGTCATTGACATAAATGACTTGGATGCGAGCATAAGAGGTACAGTTAGTAAGTTTGCAGATGACACCAAAATGGGAGGTACAGTAAACAGCGAAGAGGTCACCTCAGATTACAACAGGATCTTGACAAGATGGGCCAATGGGCTGAGAAGTGGCAGATGGAGTTTAATTCAGATAAATGCGAGGTGCTGCATTTTGGGAAAGCAAATCATAGCAGGACTTCTACACTTAATGGCAAGGTCCCAGGGAGTTTTGCTGAACAAAGAGACCTTGGAGTGCAGGTTCATAGCTCCTTGAATGTGCAGTCGCAATAGATACGATAGTGAAGAAAGTGTTTGGTATGCTTTCCTTTATTGGTCTGAGTATTGAGTACAGGAGTTGGGAGGTCATGTTGCAGCTGTACAGGATATTGGTTAGGCCACTGTTGGGATATTGCGTGCAATGCTGCTCTCCTTTTCCTGCTATCGGAAAAATGTTGAGAAACTTAAAAGGGTTCAGAAAAGATTCATAAGGATTGGAGGATTTGACCTTTAGAGAGAGGGTGAATCGGCTGGTGCTGTTTTCGCTGGAGCTTCGGATGCTGAGGGATGACATTATAGAGGTTTTCAAAAGTATAAGTGGCATGGATAGGGTATGTCGGGAAAGTCTTTTCCCTGGGGTCAGGGAGTCCAGAAGTGGAGGGCATAATTTTAAGGTGAGGGGGTAAGATATAAAAGAGACCTACAGAGCAACTATTTCACACAGAGGGTGGTACGTGTATATAATGAGCTGCCAGGTGAAGTGGCGGAGGCTAGTATAAGTGCAACATTTAAGAGGCATTTGGATGAGTTTATTGAATAGGAAGGGTTTGGAGGGTTATGGGCCGAGTGCTGGCAGGTGGGACTAGATTTATTGGGATATGTGGTCAGCATGGATGGGTTGGCCCGAAGGGTCTGTTTCCATGCTGTACATCTCTATGACTCTATGACTTATATTAATCTTTGTTTTTTGGTGCACCATACTGGTGAGAAATTCCAAAGGGATATTCTCCATGATTAACTTTACAAAGACCCAACACATCCTGGGAGTTTCAGATATCCAACACAACAGAATATTATTTCCTAGCAAAGAAAGTAAGAATATATTTTTTTTCCCATGTGCATCTCTGTAAGATATTCTGGGCAGGCCCAGGAAAAGAGAAATCGTGTTCATCTCCAATTCGGTCCCCAAGACCCACTCTACCACACCTAACACAGAGCTCCAATATATACGAAGCCTGCAGCAGGAACACATGCAATGAGTAAGAGTGCCTGTAGTCATTCTGTATTTAGGACATGCTGAAGTTAATCCCACATTGAATTTTGAGAGAAAATCTGGTGTCAGATAGACTCTATGAAGAATTTGCAACTGCATGGAATGGGACCTATTACAGATCAAATTCCTTCGAGCATTTTCACAAATATCCTCCCATGTCTCCAAAGAGATCTAAACTCCCCTACTCTCTCGCACAGACGTCACGAAGCTGCACAGTCTTGTCTGAGGGGACACTCTCCAACAAATGATAAACGGTACTGACAAAGAGTGTATTCTTAGCAATAAACACCCGCTTCTCTGTATCGGATCTGTAAGTCTGTTAAAAGTGTATGTTTTTAAAATCAAATCTCTAATCTGGAAAAAAAGCAGAAGAAATCTCTACTAGGTAGTCCATACTTACGAGTTCGTTGATCAAATGATATCATTGTTTCTCACTCAAGTAACACGTGGTGGCTCAGTGGTTTTCACTGCTGACTCACCGCACCAGGGTCACGGGTTTGGTTCCAGTCTTGGGTGACTGGCTGTGTGGAGTTAGAATGTTCTCAACTGTGTCTGCATAGGTTTCCTCCCACAGTCACAAACATGTGCATGTTAGATGAATTGGTCATTGCTAAATCGCTCATAGTGTTCCAGAATCTGTAAGTTCAGACATTAGTCAGGATAAATATAGAATGGTAGGAGAATGGGTCTGAGTGGGTTACTCTTCAGAGGGTCGAAGTTGACTTGTTGGGCCCAAGGGCTTGTATCCACACTGTAGGGATTCTACTAATTCTAAATCACCCAAGCAAGGTACCACCCTCGCTGCCCACAGTTTAATGGAATCCATTATCCCCGATTGACAACCAGGTATACCAATTAAAGGGGTAAGAAACATGGTTTTGGATGTATTGCCTTCGATCTGAAGCATAGTTCTTCAAGTTTTAACAGTATTGATAATCATTAGTTTTTGACAATACTCCATAAATATTGTCACTTTATCTAAGAACAACAGACTAATAAGGGTTCACTTTTTTGTGAGAGGGCTCAATTTCTAGCCGTATTGACGCCGAGTCCTCAGCGGCCCAGGCACTAACATAGGATGATAAAAAAAACTTAATTGATTGCTTTTAATCTGGGAGATCTACCCCCCACAATCTGTGGAGCAGTTGCAATTTTGTTAGCTTGATAAGGAATCGCTTATGGTGCGAAATAAAAGAGCTAAACCAGCCATTATGTTTCAGAAATATCTGGCTGGGAAACATCAAAGAAAGCATTCGCACGGGGTCTAGGAAATCAGGAAGGACATTCATTTTAATAACAGCTATCTGATAGAGCCAGGATATTTGAAATGCCTCCCATCTTTGAAGGTCTTGTTTAATTTTGTCAAACAAATGGACACAGTTCACCTTAAATAAATAATCAAAGACAGATGTCGTGAATATACTAAACTAGGGAAACCACCCCATTGACCATTTAAAAGGAAACCAGGATTTGCCCTCAGTATCAGGTATTTCCCTAAGACCTCCCATAGGCATGGCCTCCAACTTTGTAAAATTAATCTTACCACCCAGAAAGACAACAAGCGAATTAATGCATTGCATCACATGAACTACCGAAATTGCGGGATTTGACAAAAAACATAAGACCCTCATCTGCATACAATGTAATCTGTATACAATGTGACTTCTGCGCTGACAATGGTGCATTAAGGCACAACACGTATTCAGGGGTTACTCCTGAAAAATGAAAAATGACTCCATCTTAATCCATCTATCCACATAATGCTCAGTCTGAAATAATTCGGAGAAAAATCTCGGACAGGAGGCATTAATCTTTTTGGAATTGAAGGTAAGAATCCCAGTACCTTCCCTAATTGAGGTAATGGCTTGAGAGGGGCGCTTGTTTTCCTGGCAAGATAGACTAAATACCTGCCTGGCTTATCACCATGTTCAAACAGCCTTTGTTTAGCAAAAGTAAGTTCCTTCTTGGCTCTCTGTGTGAGCGTGGAATTCACTGTAGACCGAAGCGTTGTGATCCTCTGCAGCTTCGCCACTGAGGGTCTATCACAGTATGCCCTCTCGGCTGCCCTCAGCTGTGCCTCAAACCAGCGTTCCTGCTCCCCCTTCTGCTGCATCCGAAGGGATTAATTATTCCCTTGGCATAAGCCTTTGCAATTTCCCATAGAATGGATCGGTTACTGGTTGAATCTGAATTAATGGATCAGAAAAATCTGAATTCATTACAGAAATACTCAATGAACTAACTAGTCTTAACAATAAAGGGATACATTCGCCAGTGTCTCGAATCTGTTATATTTCCCTACATCTTTATCTATAAATATGGTCACAAATGGTAATATTCCCAATTGTGCAGGATGCCACCGAATCTAAGATTGTTGAGGGGATGGGAGGAAATCAAACCTGGTGTGGCATTTCTGCGGGTTAAAGAAGATATTAAAAGCCCTACTTGTGAGTTAGATGTGCTTCCAGACATCCACCAGCTCTAGTTCTGCACACAAATCCACCAATTGGTTACATTATAACGAGGGTATTGAGGGACCTTCGGACATTCTGTCCATAAGACAGTTGAAATCTCCTTCTACAATAATGTGTCATGATGCAAGATAATTGAATTTGGAAAATACATCTACCAGGATTTTAAGAGGGTGCGTCGGGGTGGGCGTGAGGGGTCGCAATTACTATTCAAAATATTGGATTATTTACCATAGTTCAAGGCTTGGGGGATTTATGATCCTTCCGTGAGTATCAAATGCAATCTAGTAATTTAAATGGAAGGTTCTTCTTCTCCCCCACTCCTTGTATTAAAAGACGAAAATAAAAACCCGTTCAAATCCGCCCTGCTATAACGTCAAATGTTCCTAGTCATCGAGGTGCATCTTCTGCATTAGGACAAAATCCACCCTCTCTTTTTTAAGACTAGAAAGTAAGTTTTTCCTCTTGACTGGGCAATGGCGCCCCTTAATGTTCCAGGTGCACCATTTAAGCATATAATTTTCCAGAACACACTGTAGCAATATTTGAACTCGAGAGAGGAAGAACTCGAATTACTGATCATTAACAAAGTCTCGTAGAGCTAAAAAACTACACAATCGAAAAATATTACAACAGACAAGGTCTCAAAACTTTCCAAAACTAAACATATAAAAAAATCCAAAAAACTAAAAAAAATCGTTAGGGGAATTTAAAATTTCCACAAAGTTTTCGCTTTCTCTGCAGAGTCAGACGAGTTCATGGATCCATTAAATGCAATGCGGAGAATCGTTGGGTACCAGAGGGAATACTGATTCCCGAGTTCCCTTACTCTTCTCTTGAGAGGTGTTAGACTTGGAAGCAGGTGAGCACTTTGGTGATAGCGATCACAATTCTGTTATGTTTACTTTAGTGATAGAAAGGGATAGGTGTATACCACTGGGCAAGAGTTACAGCTTGGGGAAAGGCAATTACAATGTGATTAGGCACGATTTAGGAAGCATAGAAGGGAAAAGGAAACAGAAGCGTATAGGCACATAAGAAATGTGGAGCTTATTCAAGGAAAAGGTACCGTGTGTCCTAGACAGGTATGTACCTGTCAGGCAGGGAGGAAGCTGTAGAGTGCGGGAGCCATAGTTTACGAAGGAAATGGAATCTCTGGTCAAGAGAAGAATAATGCTTATTTTAGGATGAGATGTGAAGGCTCAGTTAGGACGCTTGAGGGTTACAAGGTAGTCAGGAAAGACCTAAAGGGAGAGCTCAGAAGAGCGAGGAAAAGACATGAGAAGTTGTTGGCGGATAGAATCAGGGTAAACCCTAAGGCTTTCTGTAGGTATTCAAGGAATACATGAATGACGAAAGTAAGATTAGGGCCAATCAAGGATAGTAGTTGAAAGTTGTGTGTGGAGTCAGAGGGGATAGGGGAAGCACTAAATGAATGTTTTTCAACAATATTTTCAACATTTTCTGGAAAATGACAATGTTATCGAGGAGATTACTGAGATACAGGCTATTCGACTAGTTGGGATTGAGGTTCACAAGGAGGAGGTATTAGAAATTCTGCAGAGTGTGAAAGTCCGTAAGTCCCCTGGGCCGGATGGGATTTATCCTAGGATCCTCTGGGAAGCCAGGCAGGAGAGTGCCGAGCCTTTGGCATTGATCTTTAAATCGTCATTGCCGACATGAATAGTGCCAGAAGACTGGAGGATAGCAAATGTGGTTCCCCTGTTCAAGAAGGGGAGTAGAGACAACCCTGGTAATTATAGACCAGTGAGCCTTACTTTAGTTGTTGATAAAGTGTTGGAAAAGATTATAAGAGATAGGATTTATAATCATCTAGGAAAGAATAAATTGATTAGGGATAGTCAGCACGGTTTTGTGAAGGGTAGGTCGTGCCTCACGAACCTTATTGAGTTCTTTGTGAAGGTGACCAAACAGGTAGATGAGAGTAAATGGGTTGATATGGTTTATATGGATTTCAGCAAGGCGTTCGATAAGGTTCCCAACAGTGGGGTAATGTACAAAATGCGTAGTAATGGGATTGTGGGAGATATAGCAGTACGGATCAGTAAGTAGCTTGCTGAAAGAAGACAGAGGGTTGTGGTTGATGAGAAATGTTCATACTGGAGTCAAGTTTGTAGGGGTCGGTGTTGCTCCACTGCTGTTCGTCATTTTCATAAATGACCTGGATGTGTGTAGAAGGATGGGTTAGTAAATTTGCAGATGACACTAAAGTCGGTGGAGTTGTGGATAGTGAGGAAGGATGTTATAGGTTACAGAGAGACATAGATAAACTGCAGAGCTGGGCTGAGAGGTGGCAAATGGAGTTTAATGTGGACAAGTGTGTGGTGATTCACCTTGGTCGGAGTAAACGGAATGCAAAGTACTGGGCTAATGGTAAGATCATTGGTAGTGTAGATGAGCAAAGAGATCTCAGTATCCAGGTGCACAGATGCTTGAAAGTTGTTACCTAGGTTGACAGGATTGTTAAGAAGGCATACAGTGTTTTAGCTTTTATTAATAGAGGGATCAAGTTCAGGAACCATGAAGTTATGCTACAGCTGTACAAAACTCTAGTGCAGACGCACTTGGAGTATTGTGTACAGTTCTGGTCACCGCACTATAAGAAGGATGTGGAAGCGTTGGAAAGGGTGCAGAGGAGATTTACTAGGATGTTGTCTGGTATGGATGAAAGGCTGAGGGACTTGAGGTTATTTACGTTAGAGAGCAAAAGGTTGGGAGGTGACTTAATAGAGACATATAAGATAATCAGAGGGTTAGATGGGGTGAGCCTTTGTCCAAGAATGGTGACGGTAAAGATGAGGTGGCATAGCTTTAAATTGAGGGATGATAGATATGGGACAGATGTCAGAGGTAGTTTCTTTACTCATATAGTATAAAGTGTATGGAATGCTTTGCCTGCAACGGTAGCAGATTCGCCAACTTTAAGTACATTTAAGTCGTCATTGGACAAGCATATGGGCGTAATTGGAATAGTGTCGGTTCGATGGGTTTCAGAATGGTATGACAGGTTGGCGCAACATCGAGGGCCGACGGGCCTGTACTGCGCTGTAATGTTGTATGTTCTGTATCATCAAAAGATGTCTTTCTGAATCATCGCCGCCGAAACGTTCCGAAAGGACATAATCCTGGAGCCCGTGAATTAAAGGCATTCGATCTTGCCGCTGGGTTCTGGAAGCTTCCATTAGTCTTTGTTTATCCCCATAACTGTGTAACCGCACGCGAACAGGGCGAGAGCGCTGGTCTGAGCCTGACCTGGGCACCGTAACCCGATGAACTGTCTCAGTCTTCACCCGTCCCTCTTCAGTTTCGAAGTGAAGGAATCGCTGCAGCCAGTTCTCAGAAAATCCTCACTGGCTGACCACCTGCTGTCTGGGCCAGCAGACCGACGATGTGAACATTCTTCATCCTGCCCCTATTCCCAAAGTCGTCATCATGTTCAATTAAGATACGAACCTGTTTTTCAACGGTGAGCATCCTCTCTCATGAGGAATTTATTATCGCAGACTCTGTCATGCAGTTCAGCGCTTGACATCGTCCATTTTGTTTCCAAGGCTGTCAAGTTGCTGCTCATGTTTTTGGAGCGCGCCTGAGAGTGGTAGTGGTTCTAGCCTCTGCTGAACCCTTCTTCAATCATGGCTTCAATCATTTCATATAACTTGGTTAACTCAGTGTCCAAGGCCTGGTGAGAAACTGGGTCCATGGAACGAGCAGAGTGGGTTGCAGCTACAGCCTCAGGCAGGCTCGATGCTTATGACGGGAGCACCGCTTGTTGGGACTTACTCGATCCTTTCCCATGTGTTGTCATTTCCACTTGATAAACCGGGATCAGTAAAGATTCTATCACTCTTTTAGGGTTGAATTTTAAGTAAATTCCTGGGATGGAGC
Organism: Chiloscyllium plagiosum; assembly: GCF_037043375.1. Lineage (NCBI taxonomy): Eukaryota > Metazoa > Chordata > Chondrichthyes > Orectolobiformes > Hemiscylliidae > Chiloscyllium > Chiloscyllium plagiosum. The sequence continues at coordinate 61,530,284 of NW_028270176.1, forward strand.
GGGTTAGGGAACCACTTTGCCCATGCTGTGATGCAGAGCCCAACAAAGCAGACCTTCCGGATCGCCACAATCTTGGAGTCCCCCTTAACATTTTATCAATATTATCATTTCGGTTTGCATTATATTCCTGGATGTTCTGGAGTAGTGTGATTTTGTATCACTGTCTACATTTCCTCCTACACTGCAAATTGCTGCCCATTCCTCGGTAATCCTTGACTCTGTTGTTACTTATGATACTTCTGAAGTGCCTCAAAAATATTCAATATCTCTGCCTCCAATGCACTGCAGGGAAGAGAGTTCCAAACACTCTCACCACTGAGAAAACAAAAGTTAACCGCAACTGTGCGTGAGATCATTTTGTCTCCTTACCTGAGAAAGGATATAATTAACTTGGAAGCAGTTCGGAGATGTTTCCCTTCATGTATTCCAGGGATGAGGGTCTTATATAATGAAGGCTTTAACAGGTTACTCTTGGAATGAGAGGTGATCTTATCGAAACATACAAAACCTAGAGGAGAGTGGATCAGATAGATACCCACTGGGTGTTTGTATCGTCCAAACGTCTTGTTGTTCTTATAGAATCTCTACAGTGTGGAAGCAGGACATTCCGTCTATCAAGTCCACATTGACCCATAGAACTGTATCTCGCCCGGACCTGCCCCCCTACTCTATCCATGTAACTCTGCATTTCCCATGACTAACCTATCTAACCTACACATTCCTGGGCACTATGGGAAATTTAGTATGGCCAATCCACTCTAAGCTGCATATCTTTGGACTGTGGGAGGAAACTGGAACACTGGTAGGAAACCCACACAGACATGGGGAGAATGTTCAAAATCCAAATAGAGGGTTGCCAGAAGTTGGAATTGAACGCAGCTCCTGGGCAATGGGAGGTAGCAGTGCTAACCACAGATCCACTATGTGCATCCGTTAGTTCTATTAGTTACTGATGGCTGACTAAAGAAATCTGCCTGATTTGTTCCTGTCACTGAACCTCACCCAGTCTGAAACCTTTATCATCGGCCATATTACCAACCTGGTTGCATTTAAAATTTGTTGTGAGCAGTGGAAAAGTGGAACTAGAAAAGGAAAGAGTGACAACCTCCATCCTCAGTCACAACTGGAGTGAGAAAAAAATCACAAAGTAGTATTTCATTCCAGTGGGAATTCTCTTTCCCAGAATTTTGGGTGGCCAGATATTTATATTATAACCAGGCTGGCTTTGTCTATAGACAGGTGAATCAGAGATAATGGTGCATGGAGAGCAAAGTGCAACTGGGACCACAATGAGATGAGCCACGACCTTATTTACTGGAGAAGTAGTGTCAAAGGGCCGAATGGCCCCCTCGTGTTCCTCAGCCCTGTGTTCTGATGTTCCATTTAGCCCTTCGGACCTGCTACACAGGGGCATATCAAGGCCACTCCGATGGTTAGGTGCAGTTGCGGAAATGTACGTGGAAAATGCAGGCTGGGCGAGAAAGTGCCCCCACCACTCGCCCCCCCCCCCCCCCAAACAATCCCTGCTTCCAGGCTTCCCCTGTCTGTAAATTGTGCTCCAGATGAGGAACATATTGCAGCCCCAGATACGCTGCGAATACAACCCCATACCCCCCACGCAGGGTTAAAACAACAAACCCTCTGCCCTCCCTGAATGCAACATTTTACAACGCGATTTCCATGAAAATAACCCGTTACTTTCCAAAAGCATAGCATGTGAAATTAATAAATAGGAACAGGAGTAGGTCAATCGGCCCCTAGCCTTGTCATTTAAAAAGAACATGGCTGATCTACTCCAGGGCTCAAGTCCACTTTCTTGCCGACTCCTTGTATCCCTCCACACCTCTCTGGGTCAGGGAATTCCAGACATTCACTACCTTCTGAGAGAAGACATCGGTTTGCATCTCAGATTGAAATCGATGTTCCTTATTCGAAATCTATATCCTCGAGTTCGACACTTTGCCCAAGAATGGAAACAACTTCTCAACATCTAATTTCTCAAGCCCCTGCTGAGTCTTGTCTATTTCAGCAGTCTCACTTATCAATCATTTAAACCCAATGAATGATCACATCAATTTTTTTTAGAGATTCTCTATAACTAAACCCTTTCATCGCAGGAAAAGACCTAATGTACCAACATAGTTATTTGCTGCACCAGCATGCTGACTTTATGTTTCACACATAGGAACACTCCAACCCCTTTGTACTGCTCCTTTTCTGGAATTTAAATAACAGCCTGCATTTTGATTCTCAGTGTCATCTTCAAACTCGGATGTATATTGCACTCAGCTCCCTCCTTCAAGCTGTCAGCATAGATTGTAAATAACTGATGCCAACAGACTGATGTTTGTGGTACTCCAGCAGATACACCTTTATCATAAAGATCCATTAATCCTGATTCTTCGATTTCTGTGTTAACCAATCATCATCCCATGTTAATACAGTATCCTACATCCTAGAGCTTCTGTTTTGTGTAAGAACTTTCATTTTGTAATACTTGTGGAAAATCTCTGGAAAGTTTTGCGTCTACCAGATCCCCTTTATCAAGTCCGTTGTTACATTTTCAGGCAACTCCAGAAGTACTTTGCATGAATTTAGAGGCAAAATATCATTTCCCGTTCACAAACCCACACTGACACTGCGTGAAGCTTTTCTAAACGTCCATGCCGGGCAAGTTTTCCAAACTGTACTAGTCCCATCTGCTTTCATTTGACCCATACGCCTCTAAGTGTTTCCCAGTCATATATTTGTCCAAATAATGTTTAATGTTGCAGCTGTACACGCCATGTACCACTCTTCCTCTGGCAGCCCATTCCATACCCACACCACACACTGCGTAGAAACGTTGTCCCTTTGTCCTTTTTAAATATTCCCTCTAACACCTTAAACCCATTCTCTCTATGCTTGAACTCCCCCAGCCTGTGGAAAAACCTTGGCTAATCACCCTATCCATTCCTCTCATGATTTTATAAGCTTCTACAATGTCAGCCCGCAACCTTCTCCACTCCGTCTGATACTAACTTCAAGAACAAGCATTTAAAAATAAGCACTGTAAATTTGAAGCGATATTAAACATCACAGGTAACCAATACTCAGCCCAATCTTCATACTGTTATTTGTTTTTCTCCATGTTACAATAATAAGGCGACATGAAAAGCTTACTAGTGCCAATAAGAAGTTAATCATCTGAATTCATTTGTCTAAAGGGGATGATGATCACCACAGTAAAAACGTATCTTTGGCCATATCTATATAATACCATATGGTCAACATTCTCCCTCCTGGCCTCCCTGTGACTGTATGTGGTTGTGTCTTCTTTATCTTGCAATCAATAGAGTGAACCCCTTTCCCCATGTACACCTTGATTTAAACCCCTTTTACAGAATCTTCTCATTCACCACTGCTAAAAGCCCGCCTATCTTTTACCACACCATCCTTTCCCTGCCGCACATTCCCCAATTCTGGCAAGGGATTAAAAGACCATTTTGCAATTGTTTTCAGTTTTGAAGAAGTGTCACACTGGAAACGCTAACACTGTTTCTCTTTCTCTGCAGATGCTGACAGACCTGCTGAGTTTCACCAGAAATGAATAGGCACAGAAAAAAGTTTCAATTAAACAAATAACTATGGATACTGGAAATAAGGCTACAAAAACTGCTGGAGATACTGGTATAGAAGATTAACTGGACTGAAACTTTAACTCTGCATTCACTCCAGAAAACGATGCAACACCTTTAGCAATATCTTCAGCAATTTTTGTTTTTGAACAATTTCCAATGACGTCAAAGTTGCCCAAACATCTTGTCCAACATGGAGCGCCGTACACTGGGAACTGAACAATAACGCATGGTGCAGAAGTTCGTTGACTCTGAAATTGCATAAAGTTGGCATCACTGACACTACAGAGCTCTGAATCATGGTCAGGGAGAAAAACAGAGGGAAACACACTCACTTCAAATACAGAAGATGGCATTATGGAAATGAGAAGATTCAGATTAGTACCTTAAATGGATTGAGTTTATGCAACGAATTGGAGGCGAGGCACCAAAGAAAGACTCCAGCAGAATGAGAATATGAAAATTGAAGCATTTCCACATCAGAAACCAGAGTAGGTCACTCAGTACACGGCTGATGGGTGAATGGGTCTCGGTGTGAAATGGGGCACAGTCAGTAGAATTGAATTGTAAATAATACAGCTAAAACTGGGTTATCATCTGATGCTGTAGAATCAACAGCAGAAGAAGCACAGTTATATTCAATGACAATCTGTAACGTTTTCCCGACGATACTTCATAAGTCTACCATTACCATCAAGCCGATCCATGGTTCAGTACGAGTGTGTGTGAACATGCCAGGGTCGGAATCACGAGCACCTAAGCCTGATGACAACCCATTAATGCGATCACACTTGACTGGTTACACTCCAAACAGCAGGACTAACATCTGATACAGAGGGAGAAATGATACCAAGACTAACAAATCAGATCTAAGCTCTGTCGGCCTGTCAAATCCATGCATAAAAGTCGATGGTCCATTAAACAATTTACTGGAAGAGATGACTCAGCAAATATACGCACCCTAAATAAAGGAACAGCCCTGTACGTCAGTGTAAAAGATGCAGTATCGGCACCATCCTTAGCCAGAAGTATTGAGTCGATTATCCACCTCACCCTCACCATGATGCCCACAGAATCATAGATGGCAGTCTTCAACCAATTCAATTCACTGCATGTGACATGAAAAACTGCTGGACACTGTAGATACGACTAAGGCAGTGGGCCCTGACCCCATTCCTGCAATAGGGCTGAAGACTTGTGTTGCACAACCAGCCGTGCCCCTGGGGAAGCTGTTTCATTCCAGCTCCAACTCCGACATCTCCCTGGCAATGCGGAAAATTACTCAACTATATCCAATCCGCTAAAAGAAGGATTACTGCATTCTGACTCTTTACTAGTCCTTCAGTCCCATCACGACAGTTAAATTGTTGGGAGTTCAAATTTGACAGAGCTGTCAAGCAGCATAGAAATAATCTGCTCAGTGTAGATTCCGATAGGTCCCCATGTGGAGATGGTGCTGCTATGGAAATGTCACTGGATTACTAACCCAGACCAGGCTAATGCTCTGGCAGCTGATGCAAATTAAAAACAATTAATATAAAATCAAGATCTAAAATCTGGTGTCAGTAATAGTGATCTTGTGTTCAATATCAGTGTAAACTTCGATTTCCTTCCCCAATGTACTTTCAGGAAGTGAATCTCGCGTGCTCTCCTGGTCTGGCCTAAAAGTGACTCCAGACACAGAGACATGTGATATATTCTTCAATGATCTCTGAATCGGCCAAACAAGACACTCAATTATATCAACTGCACTGAGGTCTTAAACCTGTTCTGAACACCAGGCACCAGCCTCGTTAGTACAAAAGGGAATGGGAAACACAATCCTGTCTACCTGCAGAGACCTCTTCCCTAACAGTTGAGAGCTTGTGACAATATTTACAGAGCTTTCCCACACACTGCACAGAAACATTGTGACAGGAGCAGGTCATACAATACATTGAGCTTTCCCTGTGCTAGTTAATGGCTGAACATCTCCTCAGTGCAGTTTTCCCCATACAATATGTTTAAACATTGTGAAATATAAAATGAAAACTGCATAAGTGCCTTCAGCCTATCAGTTTTGCTCCTCCGTTCTCCGAAAACACGTGTTGATTAAATACAATTTGGCTGCAATGTGATTCGTGAATCTTTTTTTCTATAAAGTGAATTCCCGTTCACTTTGACGCGATTCCTTGCCAGGAACCAGCTGAACAGCAAAACCCTGTCTCAGGATCCTCTCTGCAAAATGTACAAACAATGTGGTCAGCTAAAACAGGAATGCAATGCGCACAGGAGGCCTTGAACTGAGCCTGAAACTGGAAATTGTCGACTACATTTAGAAATAACTTTATTTCAAACTGTGGAGAGAATCTTGAGGAGAACCGGAATTCCCCATCAGCATCACGTGTTTATTCAGCCCCCACATGCTTTCTGGGGAACGGTACAGTGCTCCAGTGAGTGACTGTAGTGTGAAAGTGTTACATTTACGGCACTGTTCCATTACAACATGTGATTTAAAGATTTATTTAGACTGAACTAGTATGGTTGTTAGACCAAATTTAATTTTTGGTTTTTACTGATTTTTGGGGGGTTTGCCCCTTACTCTCTTTTTTCCATAGACCCCATTATTAATATTGCACGATTTTCAACAACACACTGTTTCAGAGAAACACAGTTACTGTGTTATTGGAGAACAACCTGGACTGATAGCTGATCTGCAATCTTCACACTGTACTCCTGCTCTATCCCTACCCTTTAATTTCCAGAAATCCTTACTTATATTCAGCGCCATGACTTCCACAGCCTGATCTGGGAGAGAGTACCCCTGGTTCGCCAGTCTCAGAGTGCAGACATTTATTCTCACCTCAATGCAAAGCGGCCTGTCTGTACCTGATACTGTGGTCCCTTGCTTCAGACATCCGAGCCAGGGGAATAACCATCCCTGCTTCCAATCTGTCTCGCTCAATCAGAGTGTTATATATTTCACTGAGATCTCCACTCATTTTCCTAAACCGCATGGAATACAAGTCCAGACCCCCAAACTCATATCCCATAACAAGTCTGTCATCCCAGAGATCAATCTGGTCATCCTTTACTGCTCTCTCTCTCAATGTCAGGTTTGTCCTCGATTAGGAACAGAGCCCAAAATTGCACACAATGCTGCACAATGTTCTAGATGGCGTCTCACCAAGACCCTGTACCGCTGCAGTAATAAACTCGTACTCCTGTACTCAAATCCCCCTGAAATGAAGGTGAATACAGCAGTTATCTTTCTCCCTACTTGCTGCTCCTGAAATATTGCTTTCAGTGACTGGTGGACAGGGAGATCAAGATTCCTTTCAATGTTACAGCTCCCCACTTGCTGGGTCTATATACACTGGTCAGCGTGCCAATGCCATTCCCAGTATTGACACCTGGATTCAGAACTCACTGCCTTACATGGATTCGGAGGCTGCACAGAAATAAACAAAAATGCAGCTTAAGTTCCTTTATAGAGCAACATTTTTCAAACACCCCCTTTTCAAATGATAGGCTGCCATTCTTTTGTTCCCATCAAAGTACATAGCATCTCATCTCTCCCATTGCTCTCCATCCGCCACGTATTTGTCCAGTCATTTCACTTATCTCAGTCACCTTGGAGCTTTTTTACATCTTCCTCACCCACTCACAAGCTGACATTGTTTAGTGCTGTCAGCAAACTTGAGAATATTGCATTTGAGACACTCAACCAAATATATGATGTGTATTGGCAATAACTGGCGCCCAAGCCACGATCCTTGCGATATAACCCTAGCCTTCCACTAAAAAAAATGTTGTTTTATTCCTTCTCACTGTTTCCTGCCAGCTCTGTCCTTCGAGAACCATGTCCATGTATTAGCCCCAGTCCCACAGGATTAGAATTTGCACAATAGGCGTGGGGCTTTATCAAAAATCTTTCTGAAATTCCACTCGGATTGCCTTGATAGCTTCTACATAATTTTGCTTAAAGCCGCTTTCTCAAATATGATTCCTATTTCATGAATCACTGTTGACTTTGTCTATGCCCATTAATTTCAGTCTGATACTTTCTCTAAACTGTTTAGTTGATAATTTAATTCTATTCCCCTTTTCTCACCAGAGTAAAGTTCCCTCGTATTATAGGAAGTTTTCTTTTTTGTCTTGCTTTCTTACGTAAAGGCATAACTGAAGTATTTGCTCCAGAGTTCTGCTATTTCCCGGTCCTCAATTATCTGGTATCAAACAGTATGAAAGCTGCACATTTATTTCCCTTAATTTTGACATTGACGTATTTTCAGAAAATATGATAAGTTCTGTCTTATAAATTTTGTTAAGATATTCTTCAGAAACCTATCAATTCCTATTTTAAGGTACTCGGTGATTGGCCTTCCACAGCCATACAATCACAGAAGCAAAGACTCTGTACTATCAGAAATACAGCACGGTCGACATTAGACACACTTCGCGACACAATAACCATAGCCGTGAATCTTAAGGCATTTCAAGTGCACTGCCGGGTGTTTTCTCATAGTTTTGAGGTTACCATGACAACTCGCCTCTCAAGAAATGCATTTCAGACCCCAACACACTCTGGGTGAAAAGCAATCCTCAAATCCTCACTAAACCGCAAACCCTTCACTTTAAAAGTGTGGCCCTTTGACTAAAAGGAACAGCTGCTGTCCATCCACACTGTCCATGCTCCTCGTAATCCTATCCTTCAGAATCACGTCTCCCTCAGCCTCTACTCCCCCAAACTAAACAACCCAAACTTATCCAGCCTCTCTCCATCGCTGATATGCTCCATCTCAGGGAACATCCTGGTGAATCACCTTTGCACCCCCTCCAGTGCAGTCACATCCTTCCTGCAATGTGATTCTCAGAACTACACATAGTATTCCATCTTGGCCTCACCAAAGTTCCGCATAGCTCTTATAATCTGTGCCTCAATGAATCAAGGTTATGTGTACAGTCCCCTATGCTTTCCCAAATTGTGTATTAACCTGTACATCACATTCAGGGATGTGTGGAGAAGCACCCTCTGACCTTCCTAGTGTGCTGCCATTCATTGAGTCATCTCCTGTCTGGTTCCTTCTTCCAAAGTGTATCACCTCATATTTATCAGGGTTACATTCCATCTGCCATTGATCTTCCTAGCTGACCATTCCTTCTGTATCTTCCCGTAACTTAAGGCCTTCCTCCCCACTGCCAACCAACCGGCCATTCTGCGTATCAAACACAATCTTATTTGTCTCACTCCCCACCCCTCGTCCATATTCACAGCTACATCATTTATGAGAACCACAAATATTAAAGTTGAAAATCGCACAATATCAGGTTAGAGTCCAACAGGTTTTTTCGGAGGCACTAGCTTTCGAAGCGCTACTTCTTCATCAGGTGATTGTGCGCTTTGATGAAGAAGCAGAACTTTGAAAGGTAGTGCTGCCGAATAAACCTGTTGGACTATAATCTGGTGTTAGGGATTTTTAGCATTGTCCACCCAGTCCAACACCAGCACCTCCGAATCACAAATAATACGGGGCACATCACTGATCCCTGTGGTATACCATTGGACACTGGCCTCCAGTCGCACAAGGAGTCAACCACCATCTTGTGTCTCCTACCACTAAACTTCATTTGCGTGCAATTTGGCAAGTCTCTAATGAGTCCTATCTGTTCCCTGGTCATTCTGTTCCGCTGGACACACTTGTAGAATATCTGGAAATTTTCCCTAATCTTGCCCTGCCAGCAGGTTTCCATGCCCCTCTGTTAGTTAGTCCCATACACTTGCAGAATTTCCTCCTTATTGCAGTCTTAAATGGTCTGTCCTTTATCCTGCCATTATTTCCCTTGATTGTGTATTAGGCAGCCGGAGAAACATCCTATTAATTTCCAACTTGTCACATGTTTTGTGAATTTTATACATTTCACAGTTATCCACCCCTCATTCTTTGAAATTCTAGAGAACACAGGCGGAGTTTCCTCATCACGCAATCTCGCCAATTGAGGGATTAATCTGGAGAATGTCCATTGAGCATCCTCTGTGGTCAGTATATTCTTTCTCAGATTTGGTGACCAAAACTGTACTCAATATCCCAGGTACATTATTCACTAACACGCTGTTCAACTGCTTCAACATGTCTTTACATCTATATTCTGACTCCCTTAAAGGAAGGCAATCCAAACTTTAACTTACCACTTGCAGATATTCCTCCAAATACCCTTCACATTCATTGCATTTACGAACTCATTGTGTGAGTTCTTATACAAAGCCTTCTGATAATCTAAAATATGCCAGTTGTACTGGTTCCCCATTATCTATGTTGTAAGAATCAACTTCAAACAATTCCAAAGCTTGTCAAGTATGATTTCCCTTTCAGAAATGCAGACTGATTCTCTTCAATGTTGCTGTTAATTTCTAAATAACGAATATCACATCCTATATAATAGACTCCAACAGTTTCCCCACAAATGTCAAGTTGATTGGTCTGCAGTTCTCCACATATCTCTTCTTCCCCTTCTGGATGCTTGCATCACTACCGTACATCTATAGTGCTTGGATCACGTTTACGAATGTCCATTTATCTACAACGGCTTCCGTAGTAGAATGCACGGGGTAATAGAACACAGTCATCGACAGTGCAAGTAATACTTTATTAGTGGTTTATTTCTGAAGATTTTGGTTTGTAGTGCATTTTGTTTGTCAAGGTTAGCAATGCTCAATTCAGCTGCATGTTAAAGTAGAGTTTTGTTACTAATATAAATTGACTTTATGTCTTTCGATCCACAAGTCTTATATAATGATGTTGTATTTCTGGGTGATTTTCTGGATCTTCCTCCATGAAGACAGATGGAAAGTAATTGGTTATTTGCTAGGCCATTTCCCTGTTATCCATAATAATCTCCAAAATTGCAGATTTCCACGTTTGACTTTGCTTTTCTCTTTCCTTTGAAATATAGAACATAGATTTATGCAGTCTTTGTATTCCTGTTTGTTTGCATGCATGTTCGCTTTTTGATTTCCTTACCCGTTTCATGGCCCTCCTTTTCTGGATCGTAAATTTCTGAGAATTCTCAGGATTCCACAATGTCTGGAATTCTTCTGAAGTCACTTCCTGTGATTCATGTAATCTTTAATTTATTGTTAACCATTGTTAACTCACTTTCTCACTCTTGAGTGTTTTACCTAAATAAGACCATAAGACATAGACATAGGAGTGGAATTAAGGCCATTCGGCCCTTCGAGTCCACTCCACATAAATAGACATATTTTTCAGACTTTGTAGTATTTCTATAAATCTCCTGGTCCTGATCTGGTTGGTACTTTTGCATCAGCGGTAGCCAACGGGTGAAGTCCTGGCAAATGGAGGGTAGTGAATGCTGTGCCGTTATTCAAGAAGGGCTACAAATAAAAACCGGGGAACTATAGACCAGTAAACCTAAAATATGTAGCAGGTAATTTACTTGAGAAGATTCTGAGGGAGAAGATATACATGCATTTGGAAAGACAGAGCCTTGTGAATGGGGGATTATGGTTCACACATTTGTTAGACTGCTTTGATGAAGTGACCAGTAACTTTGGCAAGGGCACTATTGTATATATAGTCTGTATGGATTACAGTAAGGCCTTCAATAAGGTTCCACATGGTACTCTGCTCTGGAAGGTTAGATCATATGGAATTGAGGGGGAGCTGGCAAATTAGGTCCAAAATTGGCTTGATGATAGGAAAAAGAGGGTAATCGTGGAAGGATGGTTGTCGGACTGGAGGCCTGAGATGAGTGGAATGCCTCAGGGGTCGGTGCTGGGACCGCATATTCATATATTACACATATCTATGATTTAGATGAGAATGTACAGGCATGATTTTTAAGTTTCAAGGTGACACTAAAATAGGTGGTATCGTGGGCAGTGAGGAAGGTTCACAGAAATTTCAGAAATTACAGCAGTACCTTGATCAGGTGGGGAAGTGGGCCGAGAAATGGCAAATGGAATTTAATTCAGATAAGTGTTAGGTCTTGCCGTTTAGAAAGTCAAATCAAGTCAGGAGTTTCATGGTGAATGGCAGGGCCTTAAGGAGTGCAGTGGAACAGAGTGACGCTGGAATTCAGGTGCACGGTTTTCTGTAAGTGGAGTCCCAGGTAGACAAGGCACTGAAAAAGGCAGCTGGAAATGTGTTGCTGGAAAAACGCAGCAGGTCAGGCAGCATCTAGGGAACAGGAGAATCGACGTTTCGGGCATTAGTCCTTCTTCAGGAAGGGCTAATGCCTGAAACGTCGATTCTCCTGTTCCCTAGATGCTGCCTGACCTGCTGCGCTTTTCCAGCAACACATTTCCAGCTCTGATCTCCAGCATCTGCAGACCTCACTTTCTCCCCACTGAAAAAGGCATTTGACTCACTGGCCTTCATCAGTGAGAGCACTGAGCATCGAAATTAGGGAGTTATATTGCCGTTATACAATATGTTGGCGAGTCCATACTTGGAGCGTCATGTTCAGTTTTGTTCACTTCGCTCGTGGAAAGATGTTATTAAACTGGAAAGAGTGCAGAAGAAATTTACAAGGATGTTGCCAAGACTCAATGGTCCGACTTGTACTGAGGGGTTGAACAAGCTAGGAGTTTTTACTTTGGAATGTATGAGGCTGAGGGGGATCTGATAGTAGTGTATAAGATCATGGGATGCATGGATAGAGTCAATGCACTCAGTCTTTTTTTCCCCAGGATTGGGCAATCACGGACTAGAGAGCATCAAACTAAGGTCAGAGGGGAAAGATTAAAAGGGAACCTGAGGGGCAATTGCTTTTAAACACAGAGTGGTATGCATATGGGATGAGCTGCCAGCAGAAGTGGTTGAGGTGGGGACAGTCACAAAATTTAAAATACACTTGGACAAATACACAGGTAGGAAAGGATTAGAAGGATACAGGGAGATGGCAGGGAAATGGGGTTAGTGTGAATGGACATTTTGTTCGAAATGGACCATTTTGGGCAAAATGGCCTGTCTCCGTGCTGTAAGACTATAAAGGTATAAAAACCATTGTTCTCCTACTGAATGTTATATTGTATTTTCCCAATTCACTGGAGCGAACTTGACACTCTAGCCTCTGGGCTTCCATGATGTTTGACCAGAATGTTCAAACATTCCACATTGAATGCAGACGCCATGTAAAATACAACATATTAATGTCACTATTCCTCCAAATCTGCTTCAGAGCAAGGTTAGTAATTAGTCCTTCCGACCACACAATAGACAATAGGCAATAGACAATAGATGCAGGAGTAGGTCATTCTGCACTTCGATCCTGCACCACCATTCAATATGATCATGACTGATCATCCTTCATCAGTATCTCACAACACCAAATCCGAAATAATCTGCTCTCTAGTTTGGTTCACAACATTCTCTTCAACCTACCTCATATACACTAAAGGAATTTATTTTTCACAACATTAGCAGTCACTTAATTAACTCAGTTTCGATGCAACTTGACACCATCCATTATTACTGCAGAACCCACAAGTATTTGCTACTCATTCACAGAATGAGGGCTTAGCTCGATAACCAGCATTTACTGGCCATGCCAGACGGCAGTTAGGAGCCAACAGCATTGCCTTGGATCGGAGTGACATGCAGGCCAGACCAGATAAGAACAGCCGTTTCATTCCCTAAAGGACATTAGTGAACCAGATGAGTTTTTCCAACAGTCAGGTATGGATTCCCGATCACCATAAATCCTTGATTCCAGATACTCATTGAATTCAAATTCCACAATCTGCCATGGCAGGATTTGAAACCATGTCCCCAGAACATTACCTGGGTCTCTGGGTTAAGAGCCCAGCGATAATATCAATGTGTCATAGCTTCCCTTTGCATAAAGTTGCATATATGATTTCCAGAGCATATGATGCAAAATATTTGCGCGACAGTTTTGGTTCAGATATATAACACAAGTTTGTTTCTCCTTGCTATTTGTAAGACCCACCCAAACTCATTCTGTGGAATCTGAGGGACAGAGCCTGTGTCGTTATTAGTGATAGAGTTGGATAAGGCATTCGGGGAGGCTCACCTCGATGCTGAGATGATCTGAAGACATGTCAAGCAATACAGGACAAGCATCAATATCCAACCCGCTCATCAGGATAAGTGTCACCGTATATTCTCACTGCTCCCTCACACTCATTGTATGTCTCTTATAGCACCTACCCTTGACCAAGGCTCACTTTCTATCTCCAGATAAGGTTCAAGCACAACCACTCTCATTGTTGAATTCAACACCTTCCCTCCCCCACATTTTCTGTCCCTGGTGCAATAGCCCCACGCACTAATAGCACTACATGGAGACAACACTATGGACAGACTCCCTCCGGCCACCTCACCATGTCACACATTACCCAGCCTAGCACTAACAGCAGGGCCATCCACTCCCACCCTCACTCATTCCATCCCTTTCTCCCATTCCAGGAGAAACAGTCTGGAATAGGACAGAAAGGGCCAAGCCGGGTGGTGGAGTGCCGGATATCCGTCCCCTCATCACCCTACCCTGATATGTGGGGAGGATCCTGGAGAGAACCGGAAAGGACCAGGAGGCCTTGTGTGGAGATTCGGTAACATCCACGTCCCACCTACCGAATAAGAAGGAGTGTTCAGTAAAGAGTAATTCTCAATTCAAACCTGCTGTCAGTTCCAGCTTCATCTCTCTCACTCGCAGAAGAACAGATACCCCATTGCACAGAGATGCAGGGATTGAAATACACAGACGTATTGGTAAATACCCCAATATACTAACATACACAATGCATACAAGGACACAAGCATGCACACAAGGAGAATCACACAAAGACATAAGCAGTCACACACAAATAGACACAAACAGAAATAGAAACACACAGGCTGATACAAAGACAGACAGACATAGTCACACAAATACAAAAGTAACAAGTACGTGGACACACACATACATAAATGCACATTAAGACACAGACACGAGTGCCATTAGGACTCAAATAAATACGTTTTTGATTTATAAGGCGATCCAGGATTCCAGGGCAAGGTGTGAGAATGATGTTGAGGAACATATTAGAAATAACTGAATGGTATATCAGACTCGATAGGCCAAATGGTCTAATTCTGCTCCTTTTTTAACGCTCGTGTGGTGTTATGCTATCAGGTATTCTCTTCCTGAGACAGTAGCAGCAACATATTTGATTGGAAACAGTCAGTGGTAATGTGGGAAAAGATTGGAGGGCAGACTGGTTAATGTCTATTCCTAGTTATTGTACCACTTTATCCGAAAAGGGGCAGTGATTTGATATGAGGTAAACACATATTTTAAAAAAATTGTGTCCCACAATGAAAGAAGGATGTCCCTTTCCCTTTACTGTTGTGCTATCTGTGGTGTCCTCATCCTCAGGGAGCAGTGAAGACTCGGTTAATTTAGGTATTTTAGTTTGAGATTGACTGATCTTTGCAGGACAGGAGAGTCAATGCTTATTGGGAACAGACAGGAGACGGATGGTCAGACACACTCGGATCAGCCATGAGCATTCTGAATGGTGCCACCAAATGGCCACTGCTGCCCTTTCCAATGTGTTGTTCTGTCAATCCACCCTCCCGGCCGTTACCAGAATATACTGTTGCCCCTATCCCATGTGTTGTTCCCTCAATCCACGCTCTCGGCCGTTACAGAGATATACTGCTGCCCCTACCCCATGTGTTGTTCCCTCAATCCACCCCTCAGTGCGATTACAGTGTAGAGGACCATCCCATTCAGCCAGACTGGATCGTTACAATGAGACGGGAGGAGACCATTCTGCCCCTCCAAAGAATTATACAGGAATATAGGATGACGTAATTCAGCTCGATTTGTACATTACACAGCCCAGGACGAGGCCATTCAACCCGCCTGAACTGCTGCATAGGAACAGGGATGCTGTCACTAACAGGAAATAGACAGTAGTGATATATGATTTTTTAAACAAAACTGTAACTAGTTTTGATTCAGCGATCACTGTAGGGTCATCAATGAACAATAACCTATGTAAAATATCTGGATGAAGGGACTGAATGGATCAAAGCTGAACTACCTAGAAAACCAAAATGTCATTCATTAGATCTTCAAATGGAGTAGTGAATTTGCATTCTGATGTAGACTGGGAAGGTTAGTGAGCGTAACCTCAGCAGAAATAATATAACGTGAGTTGTCTATTGCAGTCGGGAACAATTTAAAAGCAGAGAGATTGCAGAACTCTGTGATGCAGATGTTTTTCATATTCTTGGTACATGAATCATATGTAGTCTGTCTGCAGATGCAGCAAGTGATTCAGAAAGTAAGTGGAATGATGCTGTTTGCGGCAACGGGTATTGGGTTTAATTTTGAATATTTCACTGTATCTGTACAGGGCATTGCTGAGACCACATCAGATACATTGGGTGCAGGTCTGATCCTCTAAACTAAAAACCGGATACAATTCCTTTCAGAGATGTTCAAAGATGCTTCCCTTTACTCATTCCTGAAATGAAGGCCTTTTGTTATCTGGGATTATCTGTTTAGATTTTAGATGAGAAATCTTACTGAACCACGATTTTCAGAGAAGTCCTGCAGCTGGATACATATTTTTTCTTGTTAAGAAAACTAAAGCTAGATAATATTTTTTTGAATGAGATGCATTGATATTAACACAAATATTATGAAGATATCAGCCCATTTTTAAAAATTACGCAGATGCATATAAACATCTCATCAAATCATAAAACGGGCACATTATTTTCTTTTGCTAATGCAAGGCACTGTGCACAACTAGAGCAATGATGCTGCATACAGCATACAGTCTATTATCACCCATTCCAGAGAATGTACATGGAGAGTGCACATCGTCCAGTTTGGTGTTCAGTTGACATTCTTGTATTTTTTCACACAGAGACGGGGAAAAATATTACCTGCCTCAGAAGCAGCAAACAATTGGTCTCTCTCTCTCTCTCTCTCTCTCTCTCTCTTACTTTGTTCTGAAAACAAGGTGTGAGAGCAGAAAATCCCTGAGTCATCTTTACCACTCGTGGAGGATTCCTGATGAGGATTCATAGGAATATCTGTACAGCTCGAAGCAAAGAGAATTCAGCCAAATCCAAATGTTCTGGGAAGAAATCCTCAATCCCAGACATTTGTGTAAGCAGAATAAGTTCAAAGTCAGAAAAATACTTGAGACACTCTATCATTTTACCATTTGTTCACTGTTCAACTTTCTGTGTCTCAGATTTTTCTAGAAATTCAACCCGTCCGATACCTATATCATTGGACACAGCACTCAACTGGTTACATTTAAAATTTGTTTTCACCAATAGAGGAGTGGGAGAAGACATGAGTGACACTCCGACATTGGGCAGAACACGAACAAATGATTCTCAAAGGGTTGTTAAGGTGTGAATTCCCTTCCACAGAAGATTGTGATCCCTGGTTATTTCCATTTGTTCAAAATTATCAATGTAAGACATTTGAAAGACAAGTGAATGTAGGGAAATGGTATACTGACAGAAAAGTGCTGCTGAGACCTTAATCAGATCATAGTGCATGGTAGAGCCGTGACAAAGTGTCTGATGACCCACTCTTGCTCCACAGTCCCGTGTTACTATGGTGCCTTCAGCCTCTCACAACTCCTGTAAGGTGCAGATGGGGGCCACTTGCTCCAAATACCTGGTCCACAGTAACACAGGATCTCAAATAATCCCTCACAACTGTCACACACAGATTGGTATGCATTGGAAAATGTTATTTGGAAATCCAGACTAGTTTTGAAAGACGCCTCTGGTCTGTTTACATTTGTTGGTCTTGGTCTAGACCAGGATTCGTTATGAATAAAGCTCCATACCTCACTCAGAGATGACTCAAAAATGCTTTGCTCTCTCTGAATACAACATACAAATACAATACATCCAGGAAAATTACAGCCGTTTACTTTGAAATTACAGAAAATGAAAACACAAGGAACACGAATAAATAATTCGTACGTTCAAGACATTGTATACGATCATGGCTGATCTACTGTTAGTATTAACTCCTCCTTAATGCCCAGTTCTTCACAGCCCTCAGCTCTCTGACAGGTCAAAGATTAATGTACTACCTCTTTAAATACTTTCAGTGATGTAGCTCCCCTAACTCTCTAGTCCAGATAATTCCTGACATTGATTACCCTCTGTGAGAGGAAAACACTCCTACACATACACCGTCACCTATTGATATGAACAAGAGGTGAACACAGGGGCTCACGAATGAGGGAATGGCCTTGCTATCAAGGCAGTAGTTGACTGAGGATGTCATCGGGACCGTCTACTTATTTCAGCTTAATGACAATCAGGTCTCACCTCCTCACTATTTGGGGTCTTTCAGAGCACGAAGGAAGATGTTTGTGGTCGGTGGCCGACAATCCTCTCAGTCCCGGGACATCTCTTCAGGAGATCCTCAGATTAACTTCCTCAGCACAAACATCTTCAGCTCCTTCGTCAACGTCTATGTGCCCCATGCCCGGCGCCCCCCATCTATCCCAAGATCAGAAGCGGAGTGATCACTGAACATCACACATATTCAGAGCATTTTTCCCCACTCAGCTCCTGAAGCGGTCTGTGTCTATATTCAGCAAGACCCAAGCAACATTCACGTTTGTGCTGTTAAAGTGTCGGTAACATTCATGTAACAGAACGGCCAGGCACTGCACATTTCCACAGTTGAAAGAGGTGCTCATTCAGCACCTCAGGCTGGTTACACCCGGATATGTGGAAACTGTTCAGCCCATCCAAATGACTGAACAAGAAGAGGGACAGCCCATTCAATCCTCCTACCCGTTCCACAGGAAGAGGAGGCGTCTGGTCAGTACATTGAGCTGTTAAACAGGAACAGGCAGAGTCCACTAAGACCCCTAAACCTGTTCTATGGAACCAGGAGGAGACCATTCACCCCTCGAGACACTTTCACAGGAACAGGAGGGTGTCATTGATGCTCCAACCTGGAAAACGAATGGAGCAGATACTGCACTCATAGACTGCTCACAATGTTCCTCGTGACTCCATTGCCTGTGGAACAAATTATACTTTAACATATTTTGCTGGCAGTGAGGAAGGAAGCCAAATGTTTTGTGCCAAGCCTCAAGGAGGCATCTTCCATCTCCAAGAAGACAGACCCATGTTCACCGTGGGGGTCAGAAGCTGGTGGGGATAGTTAACTGTTTTACAATGAAGGTACTTTGACTCCTGTCGCGATGGTGGATAACGTGAAGTTCAATGTATGATCACACACCAAATGCACGATATTAATGTTGGAAGAGTTTAGTTATGACTGTCTCTCTCTCTCTCAATCGAAATGGGAATGGCGTGGACTGAGAGGAACGTTCTCAGAGTCTTTTAAGCCACCGAGCATCATGTAAATCAAGTAAAAAAACATGGAATTTATCACCGTATTAGTTCTGTTCGGAATATAATAAGTGGCTCTCCATCACCTTAAGTTTCAAAGAAATCCTCTTATTTCTTCAAAACACAACAGATTAATCCTCATGCACTCCCGATGGTACAATCATCCGAACAATTAGTCTGGTGAAATTCCTTTATACTCTTTCTGCCAAGAGGATTATTCCTTATAAAGGAAAGAAAATCTCTGCACAATACTCCAAATACTATCTCAACAACACTCTAGGGTTGATCACAATAATTCTGTTCCCTCACTTTGCTGTCTCAGCTTCTTTCCTGTGGTATTAAAAGCCATTCCTTCTCTCTGCATTTTGAATTCTCTCTGGAATTTTGAAGTTTCTTGCATCTGTGCGTCAGTCATCACCAGAGGTGTCCATGGAAATGTATATAACGTTCAGAGGGAGATTCAATCAGAAAGAATTCACTTGAAACAGGGAATGGTCACCTACCTGAATGGAAATGACTTGCAGGAACATGGAAATCAGGCAGAGAAAGGGAGCTATCTTTCCTTTTGTTCTTCCCTCATGGGATGTGTGCAGCCCTGGTCAGGCTAGCATGTTATAGATTAGATTAGATTACATTGCAGTGTGGAAACAGGCACTTTCGCCCAACAAGTCCACACCAACCCGCCGAAGCGCAACCCACCCATACCCCTACATTTACCCCTTACCTAACACTACGGGAAATTTAGCATGGCCCATTCACCTAACCTGCACATCTTTGTGACTGTGGGAGGAAACCGGAGCATCCGGAGGAAACCCACGCTGACGCGGGGAGAACGTGCAAACAGTCAGTCGCCTGAGGCGGGAATTGAACCCGGGTCTCTGGCACTATGAGGCAGCAGTGCTAACTGTAGTGCCACCGTGCCACCCACAATGCTGATCTTGAACTGAGTGGCTGATTCAGCTGTTGCACAGGATAATAAAGAGTGAACCACATTGCTGTGGGTTTGCAGTCACACAGAGACCTGAACATGAAAGGAAAACCCATTGCCTTCTCTCGAGGACATGAGGCAAACAGATATGCTTCTGTTGAAAACTAATGGTGATAATTTAATTTGCATTTCATCAACTTCCTTCAGGAGACACCAAAAGATTATTATTCTGTGCCGCTCGATTATGAGTAAATGACTTGACCACCATGCACTGTCTGTCCATCTGACAGATTCTGTGGAGAGTACAAATTACCCATCTCAAGTGCAAATATTTTGTGACGTAAGCATAGTTTGAAGGGACTTGAAACGGTTATATCTGGATTTACCAAAGGCACAAACGATTAATTATTCAGCAGTTGCATTGAGGCTGAGAAGGTGACTGAAATATCCGGTATGTGGACTTGGGCAGGATTGGTGAGTGAGGAGAATATGTAGAAATGTAAATATGAATGAAGAAAAAAGATAATGGAGATTAAGAACAGTGTGGGTTCTCCTCGTGTATTGTTGAGTAAGTTGTGAATAATAATTTGCTAGTTATAATCAGTAATGAATAAAATTTTTGACCTGATCTGAAAATGATGACTTCCAAATTTTAAAATGTGAATATGAACTGCAATTCAGTTCAACTCAGTTTAATGGTCAGATGGAATGACTTACCAGGAACACCAACTATAGCGAGGATGGGATAGTAACCACCTTGAATAATCCAAAGGATATCTTCGATCCGTGATGCTAATGATATCCAAGGCTGAGAAAGGTAGTAAAGACCCGAGGATAAACTCCTGCCTGTTATTGTAATAGTCCAGTCTATTGTTCTCAGGTTCTGATCCATTAATGGAACATTCCAGTCTAATGTTCTCAGAGTCTGATCTCTCCTCCCCCTATCTCTCGAGCTGCTGATCCCTGTTAGTCCAATCATTGATGCTCCCACACATACTGGGATAACACATTGAACCGAGTCCTTAATTAATAGAAGAGGCAAACCCTCCAGTGACACATCTCGGATCCACGGAGACTGACATCAATCACAATCACTGAACAAATAGCTCCAGCCAACGCCTTTCAATACAACATTGTTTTATTCAAATTCAAAACAATGATTCATACTGTCATTTTCTGGATGGGCTATGTGAGGGTGACAGATGAAATAAATCTTGAGGCCGGTAGATCAATTGAGTGTAACCATTCAATCTGTCTTGGATGCAGGAATAATGCCATAGGTTTATCAGAACGTAAACATGCGTCTCTGATTATAAATGGAAACATGCATCCTGGAACTATTGATCAAGCATCAGAATTTCACATCAAACAATTTTTATAATTCATGATCTGAGGCGAATGTGTGTCTGAGAAACGTAGGGTTGTAACAGTCAAATGGCATGGATAACAGAAAATTGTACGTGACAAATGCAATTCAGATTGTTATTCCAGGTTTAGAGAGAGGCAGATGAGGCCTGTACTATTGATGTTATCGATGTTAGTGAACTGTGTTGAAGTTTAATTTACTGGACTTCAATTACAGTGTGAATATGGTATTGTGGAGGAGACAGAAAACAGAGAGAATTGGGGGACATGGCAGTTCAGACTGGAGGGAGGGACAATAATATTCCTCAGTCATCAGTATTGGAATGTTACACTTTATAACTCATATGAAGAACAGATTCAAGGATACATCTAAAGTGAGGAATGAGGAGTAAAATTTATTTATTGAACACAAAATACGGGGACAAAATGATTTTCTGTCTGTACTAAATTATGGGAAATACAAATAAATAAGGTACACTCATGATATTGAGCTCCATAAATTGAAATGTGTATTACAAAACCACGAACGTGGTGTGCAATCTTTCTCAATCATTATTTGGCCCACACTGAGATGCTGATTTCCCCTCTGTCAGTGATCCACCTCACTGAGATTCACTGGCGCAGTATCTCAGTATTGAAGGGGTACTCAGTTCCTGCTGCTGTTCACCCAGTCTGTTTAAATTAAATCACCTTCTCACTGTAGAGAAAAAAAAATCACTTTGCCTTTTGGACTCTGTTTAACTGTCAGTAACTCAGCTCTGTGATATTATTGGCGATAAATGCTCTGGGACCACAGCCAGTATCCACATAGTGCTCAAACGGTATGGCAATAGATAAAGACCTTGCCGTCCGTGAGAATTTCTAAATAAATCTTCCATTTTCTGTCTTTCCTGTCTATCTCCCCTTATGCTGTCTTCTGATCTATCCAACTCAACCTCGTTTAACATCCATGTTTCCAAATTGTGCAGTTGTACAGCTTGATGTTGTGGCCATTTTGGAGAAATAGATAGAGCAGGGACAGGACTGATCGTTAGAGGGTCCGGGGTTTAGATGCTTCATTAAGAACAAGGAAGGTACTAAAAGTGGAGCGGGGTGGGGGTTGGGGTGGAGGAGGGTGGGGTGGCATTGAAAATCAAAGACAGCATTACGTTGGTAGAAAGGAGGCTTGATAAGGACTTGCCTACTGAGATAGTATGGGAAGAGGTTGGAAACAAAAACGGAGAGGACACTCCTGTTGAAAGTTCTCTATTGCCGTCTGAAAATTTCCAGAGATGTAGAGGGAGGGATTACAAATATGATGCTGAATAGGAGCGAAAATAACAGAGTAGTTGTTATGGAAAAATTTAACTTTCCAAATATTGACTGGAAATGCTGCAGTTCAATTAGTTTATAGGGGTCAGTTTTTGTCCAATGCTTGCAGAATGGTTTCCTGACACAGTATGTAGATAGGCCAACAAGGGCCGAGGCCAAATTGGATTTGGTACTGAGTAATGAACCAGACCAGGTGTTAGATTTGGAGGTAGGTGAACACTTTGCTGATAGTGACCACAATTCAGTTATGTTTACATTAGCGATGGAAAGGGACAGGTGTATACCGCAGGACAAGAGTTATAGCTGGGGGAAAGGCAATTATGATGCGATTAGGAAAGGTTTTAGGATGCATAGGATGGGGAAGGAAGTTGAAGAGGATGGGTGAAATTTAAGTGCGGAGCGATTTCAAACAACAGCTACTGTGTGTCCATGATAAGTTTATATATGTCAGGAAAGGAGGAAGTGGTCGAGTGAGGATGTTGTGGTTTACTGAAGAAGTTGAATCTCTTGTCAAGAGAAAGAAGGGGACTTATGTAAAGATGAAACGTGAAGGCTCAGTTCGGATGCTTGAGAGTTACAAGTTAATCTGGAATGACTTAAAAAAAGAGCTAAGAATAGCCAGGAGAGAGCATGAGAAGTCTTTGTCAAGTAGAATCGAGGGAAACCCTCAAGCTTTCTATCAGTGTGTCATGAATAAAAGAATGACCAAATGAAGATTAATGGCAACCAAGGACAGTAGTGTTAAGTTGTGTGTGGAGTCTGAGGAGATAGGACAGACTGTAAATTAATATTTGAATCAGTATTCACAATGGAAAAAGAAAATGCTGTCAAGGCCAATACTGAGATACAAGCTATTAGACTAGACAGGATTGAAGTTCGTAACGTGGAGATGTTAGCAGTTCTGGAGAGTGTGAAAACAGTTTCGTCCCCTGGGCCAGATGGGATTTCCCATAAGATTCCCTGAGAAGCTAGAGAGGAGGTTATGCAACCATTTGTTCGGATTTTTACATCGCCATTGTCTACAGGAACAGTGCCAGAAGATTGGAGGACAGCAAACATTGTCCCCTTGCTCAAGAAATGGAGAAGAGACAACCCTGGTAATTATATACCTGTCTTACTTCGGTTGTGCGTAAAGTGTTGGAAAGGATTATGAGAGATAGGATTTACTATCATCTAGAAAGGAATCATTTGATTAGAAATAGTCAACAAGGTTTTGTGAAGGGTATGTCATGCCTCACAAATCTTACCGAGTTCATTGAGAAGGTAATCAAACAGGTGGATGAGGGTAAAGTGAGGTGTATGGATTTCAGTGAAGCGTTTGATAAGATTCCCCATGGTAGGGTATTGAAGAAAATATGGAGTGTGGTGTTAGAAAAACAGAACAGATGAGGCAGCGTCCAAGATGCATCCAAGTTGATGTTTCTCTTGTAAGCCCTTCATCAGGAATCAGATTTCTGGTCTGCAGCATCTGCAGTCTTCATTTTCTCCTCGCTCCTCGGATGTTGCCTGACCTGCTGTGCGTTTCCAGCATCACATTCCCGACTCTGATCTCAAACATCTGCAGTCCTTACTTTCTCCCAGAAAATATGGAGACGTGGAATTGTGGGTGACTTAGCGTTTGGATCACAAATCGGCTCGCTGAAATCAGACAGAAGGTGGTAGTTGATGAGGAATGTTCATCCTGGAGTTTAGTTGCTCGTGGCATACTGCAAAGATCTGCTTTGGAGTGACTGTTGTTTGTCCTTCTGAAAATGACCTTAATGAGGGTATAGAAGGATGGTTTAGTAAATGTACGGTTGGCAGAAAGGTCGGTGGATCTGTCGGCAGTGCTGAATGATGTTGTAGGTACTGAGCTGTAATGTTCTATGTGCATGGACCTACAATGGGCTAAATAGCTTCCTTCTGTGATGTAACGATTCTGAGGTACTCTGGCCCACAATAAAAGCTTTAGGTGCCTGGAGAGACAAGCTGGTCCAGTAAAGGACACACACTGCACAGTCATCCATCATCTCTTCCTGTTTTCTGATATACAGCGGCCTCAAAATATCAGTCCAAACAAAATAGATTGATTCAAATTCAAACAGTCAGGAGGAGGTTCACCCGAGGGGATTGTCGTTCAGAGGATTCAATGAATAATAAGATTTCAGAATAACACAAAAAATAAAACAATATCACAGCAGCATAATAATTGGCAGCAGAGTAAAACGTACAGTTCCAGATATTTCCAGGTTCAGTATTGTGTACAGTTTTGGTCACCATGCTATAGGAAGGATGGTATTAAACTGGAACTTTACAAGGATGTTGCCAGGACTCAAGGGTCTGAGTCATAGGGAGAGATTGGATAAGCTGGGACATTTCTCTTTCGACCGCAGGAGACTGAGGGGAGTGAAGTTCGTCGAGAAGCTAGTCATGACCTACATCAGTTCCAGTCTCCCAGCCTGCCTCGATCCCCTACAATTTTCCTACCAGTGGAATGGATCCATAGCGGGTGCCATATCCCTGGAGCATCTGGACAACAAGGACACCCACGTCAGATTCCTGCTCATTGATTATAGGTTCACCTTCAACACCATTATCCCCTTCAGACTGATCACCAAACTCCCTGACCTTAGTCTTGGCTCGGCCCTCTGAAGTTGGATCCTCAGCTTTCTGACATACAGTGCACAATCAGTGAAAATAGGTAAGTGTGTTTCTCCACAATAACATTCAACACTGAAATCCCAAAGGATGTGACCTCAGCTCCCTACTATACCCCTGTACACCCACGAGTGCATTGCCAAATTTTGAACGAATGCCATCTACATGTTCACTGATGACACCATCATAGTAGGACAGGTATGTAATGAGGCAAGTCAAAATACAGAACGGAAATAGAGGACTTCGTGATGTGCTGCACTGAGACCAACCTCTCTTTCAACGTCGGCAGAACTAACCAACTGATCAATGACTTGAGAAAGAAATGAGGAGAACATGCCCCCATCTACATCAATGGAACTGAAGTTGAAAGAGTGGAAAGCATTAAGTTGCTTGGAGTGACGATAACCGATATCCCATGTAGATGTGACAGCCGAGATGGCACAAGAACGCCCCTTCTTTCTCTGGCAGCTCAGGACATTTGGCATGTCCACAAGGACCCTCACCAATGTCTACAAATGCACAACTGACAGCAACGTTTCTGCGTGCACAATGACCTGGTGTGGCCACAGCCCTGCCCAGGACAGTAAGAGAAATGACAGAAGGTTGTGTGCACAGCCCATGCCATCACGGAAACCAATGTCCCATCCGTTGTCTCCATTTACACAGCTCACTGCTGCGGAAAGGCTGACAACATTATCAAAGACCCATCGCACCCTGGATGTCGTGCAATCTCTTCCATCATGCAGACAATACAGAAGCTTGAACACACAAACCAGCTGCTCATGAACAGCATCTTCCCAGCCATTATTAAACTAAGGAATGGACTCTCAAACTTCAAATAATGCTGATCTTGCTCACATTGATGTTGCCTATAGCATGCCCTTTCTGGTGTAGCCTGTATGCCTCAGACTAAGTTTTTCCTTTACCCTATGGTCTGTATGTCCATGCTTATTGTCGGAGCGAGATTCCCCAGCTGGGGACAAAGACTCTGGAGGCAGACAGGACACAGGCACGGAATGGACTTTAATTCAAGCAAAACCTGGTAAATGCTGGGAGAATACCTAAGGATCTTCCTCGAATCTGGCTTTGACATGGGAAGACAATCCTTTACTTAATGTTTAGCTCAGATCAGAAGGCAAATCAATGACCCACTTCGATTTTGCAGTAAAAATACAGTATTTTTATAATTTCTGTGTTGCAATGATCTAACACAACTTTGTCAGTGTCCCCTCCACCCCCCTTCTGCACAACCAATCTTGTAAAACAACTGATCAATGATGGACACCCGCATGGACAGCCCGAGGTTCGTATTTGTTTCGGATGTTTAACGATTGTTGTTATATCTAGTCCTTGGGATCTTTCTATAATGCATTCCAAAGTTCGGGGCTGTGCTCTTTTTAGGAGAAAGTGAGGTCTGCAGATGCTGGAGATCAGAGATGGAAATGTGTTGCTGGAAAAGCGCAGCAGGTCAGGCAGCATCTAGGGAACAGGAGAATCGACGTTTCGGGCATTAGCCCTGCTTCAGGAATCCTGAAGAAGGGCTAATGCCCGAAACGTCGATTCTCCTGTTCCCTCGATGCTGCCTGACCTGCTGCGCTTTTCCAGCAACACATTTCCATCGCTGTGCTCTTTTTAGTCATATCCCTCATTGTTTATCTTGAAGGATTGCATAAATTTTATTCTCCAATGGGCAGGCTATCTCTTATCAAATTCCGTGAATCATATTTCACATTAGAAAGTTGATTATGTTACAAAATTCGTAATATTATTATTATATCTACTGTTAACCTTTTTCTCAGCGAATTAGACAAGACATGCCAGGCATCTCTTTAAGGTTTTATAATTACGTGGAAATCTGTGTCCATGATTAGTTACCAAATATTTAACTAGAACTTATTACTGTTGTAAACAGTTTCAAAGGCGCAGCTAGCTTCTGAAAGATAACTTGAGTTGCTGTTTTTGTGGATGAACAGAATCCTTACTGAGATCAGAATAAGTTACATTTGCAGAGATTCTTCAACGTTTTTGTGCTACAATTTCATTATTTCATCTGTGTTCTGTTACAAATCATCAATTTTTAAAAAAATAACTTTCTTTATCACGAGTTTGGCATGTTTCAGAGTCTTGCGAATCAGATTATCCTTTCTTTTGCTTGGAATAATTCCCTTCTCAAAGGCTCTTTTTTCACTAATGCTGAAGCAATCTATTTTAATTTCTGGCTATTTTGTGGCTCTTCAAAAACAGACAGCTGAAGTAGACTTTTCAATTTCGGCCACTCCTTATCTCTAAAAAAGGCAGCTCCAACTCTCACTATGATCTGCCAGAACTGTGTATAAACAAAGAGTTTCACTCTACTTACATACATGCGACAATGACTCCTATCAAATCAAATGAAACCAAATCTAATGGTAGTGAGAGCGAAATTGTCACAAGGTCAATAGACCCAGATCGAACTCTGCAGCCTGCCACATCCGGCCAAAAATCGTGATAGACGATTAAACAACTAACTGAATTATTCCCATTCTGTCAATGAATCAGCTCTGCATATCAGTGTAAAAAACAAGAAAATAGTATCTGTACCATCCTAGCCAGGGGTATTGAGTCGATGATTCAACTCGCCGTCATCATGATGCCCACAGAATCATAGATGAGTCTTCAACCAATTCGATTCGCTGCACGTGACATGAAGAAACAGCTGAACACAGTAGATACGAAAAATGCAATGGGCCCTGACCCCATTCCTGCAATAGGACTGAAGGCTTGTGCTGCACAACAAGCCGTATCCCTGGGAAGGCGGTTTCCTTCCAGCTCCAACTCTGACATCTCCCTGGCAATGTGGAAAATTGCTCAGTGTCGGGGAATAATTACAATCTGACCAATTACAACCCTCTCAGTCTCATTACGATAGTCAAGTTGGGAGTTCTTTTTGATAAAGCTGTCAAGCAGCACAGACATAACTTGCTCAGTGTGGTTTCTGATAGGTCCCCATGTGGAGATGGTGCTGTTTTGGAAAAGTCACTTGATTACTAATCCAGACCAGGCTAATGCTCTGGCAGCTGTTGGAAGTTAAGAACAAATAATAAAATATCGAGATCTCAAATCTGGTGTCAGTAACAGTGAGCCTGAAGCCAATATCGATTGTAAACACAAATTTGTTTTTCCAATGTACTTTCAGGAAGTGAATCTCCCGTGCTTTCCTGGTCTGGCCTAAATGTGACACCAGACACACAGACATGTGATAAACTCTTCAATGGTCTCTGAAAAGGCCAAGCAAGGCACACTATTGTATCAAACTGCTCCGAGGTCTTAAAGGACAAAACCGGACAGAACACCCAGGCCCAGCCTCAGTGTGGTAAAAGGATCGGGAATCACAGTCCTGTTGACCCTGCAGAGACCTCCATTCTAACATCTGCGCACTTGTGACAACATTTACAGAGCTTTCCCACAGACCGCTCAGAAACATCGGGAATGGAATAGGCCATACAGCACATTGAGCCTGCCCCATTCTAGTTAATGTCTGAACATCTCCTCATTGCACTTTTCCCACTCACTGTACACATGCCTCAATGTGATTAACCTTGTGAAGCTATAAACTAGGAACTGCGGTCGTCCCCATGGTCTGTCGAGTTTGCTATCCAATTCAATATAATGATGGCTGACACTTTATTTCGACACCATACCCCTGCTCTCTCCCCCATCCTTTTGTTGTATAGACATCCTTATTAGTCTTCAGCGCCTTGTCTTCCACAGCCTTATGTGAGAGAGAATTCCCAGGTTCACCAGTCTCTGAGTGCAGACATTTATTCTTATCTAAATGCAATGTGACCTGAGTGTACCTAACACTGTGACATCTTGTTTTAGACGTCCCAGCCAGAGGAGTTATCATCACTACTTCCAATCTATCTAACCCTGTCAGTGTTTTACATACCTCACTGAGATCTCCACTCATTTTCCTAAACCCCATGGAATACAGGCTCAGTCGCCCCATACTATGCTCCCACAACAAGCCTGTCATCCCAGAGATCAGTCTGGTCATCCTTCGCTGCACTCCCTCAATGTCAGGTTTGTCCTTTATTAGGTACGGAGACCAAAACTGCACACAAAACTGCACAATGTTCGAGTTGAGGTCTCACCAAGGGCCTGTACAGTTGCACTGAGATACCCTTACTGCTGGACTCAAGTCCCCCTGAAATAAGCGTCATTTCCCCCTTTATCTTCCTGACTGCTTTCTGCTCCTGAAATATTGCTTTCAGTGACTGGTGTACAGGGAGATCCCAGATCCCTTTCAATGTTACAGCTCCCCACTTGGTGGTCTCTGTGCCAATGTATTCCCAGTACTGGCTTCTGTCTTCATAACTCACTGCCCTGCATGGAACTCAGAGGTCTGTCCAAACAATAACAAAAGAAAAGTGCAGTTCCCTTTATGGATTGACATTTCTCAACCACTCCCTTTTCAAAGGGTTCGCTGGTATTTTAGTGTTTCCAAACAAATTAGACAACATCACATCTATCCACACTGCTCTTCATCTGCCACATGAAGACCATTAGTTTCAATCCATTTGTTTCAATCACCTTGAAGATTTTTTCACATCGTCCTCACTTTTCAAAATCCTAGTTCCGTCAGCAGACTTGGAATCTTTGCATTTGATTCTCAACGAGATGTTTGAGATGTATTGTGAATATCTGGCGCCCCAGCACCAATCATTGCGATCCCTCATGAGCCTTCCAAACTGAAAACCATCCATTTATTCATACGCATTATTTCCAGTCAACACTCCATTTAAACACCATGTTCATATGTTATCCCTTATCCCATGTGTTTTTACTTTGCAAACAAAGCTTGGGACTCTTTTTACAATTCTTGCTGAAAATCCAAGTTCAGTGCCTCTATTGTTTTTTTTTCTGTAATTAATCAGTTTCTCAAATATGTTTCCCATTTCATCAATGTGTGTTGATTTTTTTTCTATGCCCATTATATTTAGTTCCAATAATTTTTCCAAATTAGTTTATTTACTAATTTCATTCTATATCATTTTCTCATCAGACTCAGGTTTTCTCTTATTGTTGGGAAGGCTTTGTTTATGTATTTTTCTGTGAAGGCAGATTTGAAGTAGTTGTGTCATGTTTCTCTGTTCTCCATTCTCCATTCCCTGGTTTCAGACTGGAAGGAAGCTGACACTTTGACTAAAAAGAACAGCCGTTGTCAATTCACCCTGTCCATGCCCCTTGTAATCTTAAACCTGAATTACTCAATTTTCCCTGCTCCAAAATAAATAACTCGAGCTTACCCAGCCCCTCTCCACAGCTCATATGTTCCATCCCAGGGAACATCCTGGTAAATCTCCTCTGCACCTCATCCAGTACAATCACATCCTTCCTGAAATGAGGGTCCCAGAACTGCACACAATATTTCATTTGGCCTTACCGAAGTGCTATATAAAACTTGTATAATCTTTGGGTCAATGATTAAAGGCTTTATCTACAGTCATACTGAACTCATCAATTATCATATCCAGTCGCATTCAGAGATGTGTGGAGAAGCACCCTCTGAGCTTCCTAGTGTGATGCCATTCTTTGAGTCCTCCCCTGTCTGGTTCCTTCTACCAAAGTGTATCACCTCATATTTATCAGGGTTACATTCCATCTGCCATTGATCTGACCATCTGACCGTTCCATCTGTATCTTTCTATAACATAAGACCTTCCTCCTCACTGCCAACCACACGGCCAATCTTTGTGTCAAACACAAACTTACTTATCACACTCCCCCTACCCACTTCAAATTCACATCACTTACGAATACCACAACTAATAAGGGACACAGCATTGATCTCTGCGGTGCAACAGGGAAATTGGGCTCCAGTCACACAAACACCCTTCTACCATTAAGTTGAGTTTGGATGCAACTTGGCAAGTCACTAATAAGCCCTACATGTTCCTTGGTTGTTCTGTTCCACCTGAAATACGTGAAGAATATCTGGGGATTCTCCTTAATCTTGCCCTGCCAGCAGGCTTCCATGCCCCTGTGTTAGTCTGTCCCCTCTGAGGGAAGAACTTCCTTCTTATTAGGGTTTTAAATGGCATATCCCTTATCCTGTCATTATTTGTCTTAAATATAGAGTTCGACAGCTAGAGAAACATCCTGTTTGTTTCCACCTCATCACATGTAGAATAGATTTTTGAAATTTCAGTGCGATAACCTCTCATGCTTTGAAACTGGAGAGGTCGCAAGACAACTCTCTCCATCAGAAATTCTTGTCATCTGAGGAATTAATCTGGAGAATGTCCATTGCACGTCCTCTGTGATCAGTGTACTTTTTCTTAAATTAGGTCACCAACACTGCACTCAGTCCCTCAGGTACACTCTCGCCAACCCTCTATGAAACTGCTTCATGATGTCTTTACATCTATATTCCGATTCCCTTAAACAAACTCCAACCTAACTTTAACTTTCCAATGACACGTAATCCTCCAAATACCATTCACACTATTTGCATTTACGAACTGACTGTGTGAGTTATAGAGGCATAGAGATGTAAAGTATGGAAACAGACCTTCAGTCCAATCCGTCAATGTCGAGCAAATATCCCAACCCAATCTAGTACAACCTGCCTGCACCCGGTCCATATCCCTCCAAATCCTTCCTATTCATATAACCATACAAATGCCTTTTAAATGCTGCAATTGTACCAGCCTCCAACACATCCTCTGGCAACTCATTCCATACACGTATCACTGTCTGTTTGAAAAAGTTGCCCCTTTAGGTCTCTTTTACATTTAGATTTAAATCAGATTACTTACAGTGTGGAAGCAAGTCCACACCGACCGCCGAAGCACAACTCACCCAGACCCATTCCCCTACATTTACACCTTCACCTAACACTATGGGCAATTTAGCAGAGCCAATTCACTTAATCTGCACATTTTTGGATTGTGGGAGGAAAACCACGCAGGCAAGGGGAGAATGTGCAAACTGCACACAGCCTGAGGTGGGAATTCAACCTGAGTCTCGAGCGTTGTGAGGCAGCATTGCTAAGCACTGTGCCACCATGCCGCCCAACATCTTTCTCCTCTCACCCTAAACTTATTCCCTTTAGTTCGGACTCCCCGACCCCAGGTAAAATACTTTGTCTATTTATCCTCTCCATGCCCTTCATAATTTTGTACATCTCTATAAAGTCAAACCTCAGCCTCCAACGCTCAAGGCAAAACAGCCCCAGCCTGTACACCCTCTCCCTATACCTCAAATCCTCCAACCCTGGCAACATCATTGTAAATCTTTCCTGAACCCTTTCAATTTTCACAACATAATTATGATAGGAAGGAGACCGGAATTCCACGCAATATTCCATGTGTGGCCTAACCAGTACAGCCGCAACATGACCTCCCAACTCCAATACTCAATACTCTAACCAGTAGAGGAAAGCATATCAAACGCTGCCTTAACTATCATATCTACCTGTGACTCCACTTTCAAGGAGCTATGAACCTGCGATCCAAGGTCTCTTTGTTCAGCAACACTCGACAGGACCTTATCATTAAGTGTATAAGTCCTGCTAAAATTTGCTTTCCCGAAATGCAGCAGCTCGCATTTATCTGAATTAAACTCCATCTGCCACTTCTCAGCACGTTGGCCCATCTGATCTAGATCCTGTTGTACTCTGAGGTAACCTTCTTCGCAGTCCACTACACTGCCAATTTTGGTGACACCTCTTATGCTCGTATCCAAGTCATTTATGTAAATGACAAAAATAGAGGACCCAGCACTGATCCTTGTGGTACTCCACTGGTCACAGGCCTCCAGTCTGAAAAACAACCCTCCACCTCCACCCTCTGTCTTCTACCTTTGAGCCAGTTCTGTATTCAAATGGCTAGTTGCCCCTGTATTCATGAAATCTAAACTTGCTAACCAGTCATCCATGGAGAATCTTGTCGAACGCGTTACTGAAGCCCATATAGATCACATCTACCGCTCTGCCCTCATCAATCCTCTTCGTTCCTTGTTCAAAAAAAACTCAGTCAAGATTGTGAGATATGGGTTCCCACACACAGAGCCATGTTGACTGTCCCTAATCAGTCCTTGTCTTTCCAAATGCATGTACATCCTGTCCTTCAGGATTCCCTCCAACAACTTGCCCAGCACCGACTGCAGGCTCACTGGCCTATAATTCCCTGGCATGTCCGTACCACCCTTCTTAAACAGTGAAACCATGTTTGCCAAACTCCAGTCTTCTGGCACCTCTCCTGTGACTATCAACGGTACAAACTTCACAGCAAGAGGCCCAGCGATCACCTCTCTGGCTTCCCACAGAGTTCTAGGGTACACCTGTTCAGGTCCTGGGGATTTTTCCACCTTTACCCGTTTCAACACATCTAGCACTTCCTCCTCTGTAATATGGACATTACTCAACGTGTAACGATCTATATCCTGACATTCTCTACCTTCCATATCAATTTCCATAGTAAATACTGATGTAAATACTCTTTTAGTATCTTCCCTATTTTCTGCTGCTCCACACAAAAGCTGCCTTGCTGATCTTTGAGGGGCCCTATTCTCTCCATAGTTATGATTTTGTCCTTAATGTATTTGTAAAAATCCTTTGGATTCTCCTTAATTCTACGTGCTAAGTCTATGACAAGGCCCCTTTTTGCCCTCCTGAATTCCCTCTTACATATACTCCTACTGCCTTTATATTCTTCTAAGGATTCGCTCGATCTATCCTTTCTATACATGACATATGCTTCCTCCTTTTTATTAATCAAACCCTTTAGTTATCCAGCATTCCCGATACCTACCAGCCTTTCCTATCATCCTAACAGGAATATACATTCTCTGGATTATTGTTATCTCACTTCTGCAGGCTTCCCATTTTCTAGCCGTCCACTTACATATGAACATCTGCCCCCAATCAGGTTTTGAAAGTTCTTGCCAAATACCGTCAAAATTGGCCTTTCTCCAATTTCGAACTTCAACTTTAAATCTGGTCTATCCTTTTCCATCATTATTTTAGATCTAATAGAATTATTGTAGCTAGACCCAATGTGGACCTCAACTGTCACCTGCCCTGCCTTATTTCCCCAGAGTGGGTCTTGTTTTGCACATTCTCTACTATGTTCATCCACATACTGAATAAGAAAATTTTCTCACTTCACAAATTCATTTCCATCTAGACCTTTAACGCTATGGCAGTCCCAGTCTATGTTTGGAAAATCTCCTACTATAATCACCCACTTTCTTGCAGATAGCTCAGATCTCCTTACAAGTTTGTTTCTCAATTCCCTTCTGACTATTAGGGGGTCTATAATACAATCCAAATAAGTTGATCATCCCGTTCTTATTTCTCAGGTCTACCCAAATAACTTCCCTGAATGTATTTCCAGGAATATCCTCCCTCAGTACAGCTGTAATGCTATCCCTGATCAAAAACGCCACTCCCCCTCTTCTCCTGCCGCCCTTTCCATCTTTCCTGTAGCATTTGTATCCTGGAACATTTAGCTGCCAGTCCTGCCCATCCCTGAGCCATGCTTCTGTAATTGCTATGGTATCCCGGTCCCATGTTGCTAACCATGCCCTGCGTTCATCTGTATTCCCTGTTAGGCCCCTTGCATTGAAATAAATGCAATTTACTTTATTAGTCCTACTTTATCCTTGCCTGCCCTGATTGTTTGACTCATTTCTGTTCTCAATTGTACCAATCTCATATTGATCTATTTCCTCACTATCTCCCTGCCCCCTCCCCCCCACTCCCCCTTACGAGTTTAAATCCTCCCGAGTAGCTCTACCGATTCTCCCTACCAGCATATACGTCCCCTTCCAACTTAGGTGCAATCCGTCCTTCTGGTACAGGTTCCTTCTACCTCAAAAGAGATTCCAGTGCTCCAAAAATGTGAATACTTCTCCCATACACCAGCCCCACAGCCATGCATTCATCTGCTCTATCCCTCTATTCCTGTCCTCACTAGCTCGTAACGCCGGGAGTAATCCAGATATTATTACTCTCAAGAACCTCCTTTTTAAATTTATGCGTATCACCATGCAATCTCCGTCCATAGTCTCAAACTTTTCTCTTCCTCTGTCGTTGGTTCCAATTTGGACAATGACCTCTTGTTGGCCCCTCTCCCCCTTGAGAACATTCTGCACCCTTTCTGAGACATTCTTGATCCTGGCACCAGGGAAGCAACACGCCATTTTGCGTATTTCTCTGCTGTCCACAGAACCGTCTGTCTGTACCTCAGACTAGCGAGTCCCCTAACACAATTGACCTCGTGGAATCCGACGTATCCCTTCTTGCATTAGAGCCAGTCTCCATACCACAAACTTGCCTGTTTGTGCTACGTTCCCGTGTGAATCCACCACCCGCTACATTTTCCAAAACAGCATATTTGTTTGAAATGGGGACAGCCACAGAAGACTCCTGCACTAGCTACTTAACTCTCTTGCCTTTCTTGGAGTTAACCCATCTATGTAACTCTATCTGAGACTCCCCCCTTCTTATAACTGCCATCCATCACATACTGTTGCTGTTACCAATTCTTCATTGTCTTAAACTGTCTCACCAACCGATCCATTGGTTCTGATAGGATTCGCAACCCGAAGCATTTATTGCAGATATAATCCGCAGTAATCCTTAAATCCTCCTTAAACTCCCACATCGGACAAGAAGCGCATATGATTCGACTGAGGCCATTTGTGCTCCTTCACAATCTACAGACCCAGAAAAACAAAACTGTCTCATTCCTCTACAAAACACTGCCCAAGGCTATATTAATATTTATGGCTTATATTATAAGACTAATCAAGAGACATATCTCAAAAACATATATTTAAGGAAGAACCCACTCTACTCACTTCTGCAGACTTTCTGTATGACACAGTTAAAACAATCCACTATCTGGCTGGGAACTTTGCTCAAACAGTTAATCCAAACCAGTTGTAAATTTCACTGTTTGTTAATTTTCCTAGAGGCACTCCGATATTTAGCGATACATGAATTCAAACAGCAAAGGTAGTAACTGTGCAGGTACGCTGCCCTGTCAGTTTCTTCCCCTCACCATGTGCTTCCTTTGTCCGGTCTTTTCCCTCTTAAAACTGCTGTTTCTTTGACATTTTTTTCCCAAAAGTTCCAAAACAATGCAAGAGCATACAAAACAGTAATTGCTGCTCCTGGAATTCGAGGAAATCACCTCCAACACCTAAAATACCTCAAAAAAAGGAGCAGCTGTTACAGCCAGAAACTTTTCCTGCCCAGACTTCTGAAAATCCAAACACACTTCTTCCACTAGTTGTCTGTGGTCTATGCTGCAAGAAACAACTTCAAATAATTCCGGAGTTTGTCAGGCATGATTTCTCTGTCAGAAATGCATTGTGATTCTCTGCAATGTTGCTGTTCATTTCTCAGCACCCAATATCACTTCTTATATCATGGATTCCAACTCTTTCCATACATATGTCAAATGAATTGGTCTGCAGTCCTCCACATTATCTCTTCTTCCCTGTGTACATAGATGGATCATGTTTACTATCTTTCAGTTATCTAAAATGGCTATTGCCTTTGCAGGATCTGCAAGAAAATAAAACACAGTCACCGACAGTTCAATTAATATGCTATTTTATTTCTGACATTTTGATATGAAGTACATCTGGCCCATCAGACTTAGCAATGATCAATCTAGCTCCATTTTCAAGTACTACCTTGTTGCTGATATGAATTGACTTTATGACTTTAGTTCCACAAGTCCCATGTGATCACTTGCTTTACACGGAGGTTTCCTGGCACCTTCTCCATGAAGACAGATGCAAAGTAGCTGGTTAGTTTCTCTGCTATTTCCTTGTTCCCCACAATAAATTCTCCTATACATTACAAATTTCCACATTTGGCCTTAATTTTGTTTTCTTTTGTGTATGGATCGGAGATTTGAGCAGTCTTTGTGTTTCCTGTTTGTTTGTATTCATGTTCTTTTTGATTTCCTGAACACTTTCTTCGTCCTTATTTTCAGATAATTATTCCCTCTGTATGTTCAGGTTTGCATAATATCTGGAATTCTTCTGAAGCTGCTTCCTTAGACTTAGTGCAATCATTAATTTCTTACGTAAACCATTAATGAGTCACCTTCCTTTTCGTTGGTGTTTGTAACTTAATGATATGTACGTATTTTTCAGACGTTACAGTATTTCTGTCACGAACAGCCAATGTTTGTCTCACACTAAATGTCATATTGTATTTTTCGAATTCACTTGACCCTCTAGCCTTCGGGTTTCCATTATATTTGAGTGTAATGTTCAAAAATTCTATATTGCTTGCAGGCGCCATGTAAAATGCAACATATTAATGTCACGATTGCCCAATAGCTGCCTCAGAGCACGGTAAGTAATCAGTCCTTCTGGCCACACAACACCACACCCGTAATAACCTGCTCTCTACTTTGGTTCACAACATACTCTTCAGCCTACCTCATATACACATGAAATTTATTTTTCACGGCATGAGCAATCATTTAGTTAATGCAGTTTAGATGCAATTTTAGATCATCCAGTATTACTGTAGCACCCACTATATTTGCATACCTAATTTCCAGAGAATCGGATGCACAAAGTTGCACAACAGTTTTGGTTTAGATCTGTAAGGCACCAATGTGTGTTCCTCCTTGTTGTTTGCAAGATCCATACAAACTGATTCTGAAGAAGCTGTGGGATGTGTTCTGTGGTGTTATTAGTGATAGACGTGGGCAAGACATTGGGGAGGCTCATCCCGATGCTGAGATGATCTGAAGAAATGCACATCGAGACAGGACAAGCAACAATAACCTTCCCCGCTCGGCCAGGACAAATGTTTTCCCTGATCTCTCTACTCCCTCACACTCTCTGTATATCTGTTACAGCACCTACCCCCGAACAAGGCTCTTGCTCCACCACTCTCACTATTGCATGCAACACTCTCTTTCCTTCAACCTCTCTGTCACTGCCAACATTGAACCAGTGAGACAATTTGATGCTGGGGACATGAAAATGAGAACATTTTGAAAATTAGGGAGAGAGCAGATGTCATCGAGACGGAAGAAGCCTGCGGATCAACCATCTTGCTCCGCAAGAAATTAGGAAATGCTCACTAATCATATATATATTTTCATATGAAACATATTCACAGTAAACAGAAATACGATGATCGAGGGAATTCAGCAGCGAGGAGAGTAACATCACAGAGGACGGCAGTGGCTGTGTGGTTTTGAAATTAAGTTGATGTAATCTTCATAAGTGTCTTATTGAAACAGCATATTGTTAGAGATTTGGGGGCAGTTGTGGGGGGTGGGTTGGTTAAAGTTGTAAGTAGTTGTGGCGTAATGTTCACTTTTACAGTTAAAATAAATTGGCGTTATTTTCTTTAAATAGTGGAATTTGGGAGTTCTCTGTCACTCATATTCTCATAGATTACGCAGTGAGGTGAGTTCTCCTGGGTGTTTGGTTTAATTAACAGAGGAGTTCACCCCCATGTCGTAACACTTGCAAAGACCAACAGAGAGCAAAAAAAAATAAGGAGTGAGAAATTTAAATATGAGGTAAGCAAGCCAGTCATGTAAAGAAAGACTGTAAGAGCTTCTTGCGACACATAAAGGGCAAACGAGAGGCAAAAATGGGCATCTGATCGCTAGAAATTGACATAGGAGAGATAGTAATGTGGAACAAGTAAATGGCTGAGGAGCTGAAAAATTACTGTGTGTCAGCCTTCACGGTTGAAAACACGAGTAATATCCTAAACATTGAAAAGACTAATTGGACAGACCTGAGTAAGCTGGGCATCAAGTAGGAAAAGGTGCTGGAAAAACTGAATGGCCTAAAGGTAAATGAATCACCTGGACCAGATGGACTCCACTCCAGATTTCTAAGGCAGATAGCTGATGAGACAGTGGAGGGGTTGGTGATGATCTTTCAGAAATCTCGCGAATCAGGGAGATTCCCAGAGGACTGGAAAATCGCTAACGTGATACCCCTGTTTAAAATTAAAGCAAAAAACGGAAAATTACAGACTGACTAATCTAAACTTGGCTGTACGCAAGATCCTAGAATCCATTGTGAACGATGAGATACTTGGATGTGGACGGTAAAATAGGACAGAGTTAGGTAAAATAGGACATGGTTTCATCAAGGGGAGGTCATGCCTGGAAAATCTGCTAGAAAACCTTGAGGATGTAACAATCAGCTTAGAACAAGGAGAGCCAATGGATGTCATCCACTAGGACTTCCAGAAGAGTAGATTACATTACAGTGTGGAAACAGGCCCTTCGGCCCAACAGGTCCACACCGACCCGCCGAAGCGTAACCCACCCATACCCCTACATTTACCCCTTACCTAACACTAGGGGCAATTTAGCATAGGCAATTCACCTGACCTGCACATCTTTGTGACTGTGGGAGGAAACCGGAGCACCCGGAGGAAACCCACGCAGACACGGGGAGAATGTGCAAACTCCACACAGTCAGGCGGGAATTGAACCCGGGTCTCTGGCGCTGTGAGGTAGCAGTGCTAACCACAGTGCCACCGTGCCGCCCACTTTGACAATGTGCCGACAGGAGGCTACTGAATAAGGCAGGGGTCCATAGTGTTAGAGGCAAGGTACTAGCATGGATAGAAGTTTGTATGTCTGGCAGGAAGCAAAGAATGTCGATAAACGTGTCCCTCTCAGGTTTACAGTCGGTGACAAGTGGTGTTCCATAAGGCTCAGTGTTGGGACCACAACTTTTCACTTTATACATTAACGATCCAGATGAAGGATCTGAAGACATTCCATCTACGTTTGAAGATGAAACCAAAATAGGTATAGGGACAGGTAACGCCAAAGAGTGAGGGAGGCTCATGAAGGATTTGGCTAGGTTAGGATATTGAGCAAAAAAATGGCAGATGGAGTCAAAGTGGGAGATTATGGGAACATGCACTTTGTTAGGAAGAATAAAAACATTGACTACAGAGAAAATTCAGATATCTGAAGTGCAAAGGGACTTGAGAGTTCTACTCCAGGATTCTCTAAATGTAAACTTGCAGGTTGAGTCAGTAGTTAGGAAGGCAAATGCAGTGATGGCATTTATTTGGAAAGGATTTGAATATAAAAGCAGGGACGTACTTCTGAGGTTCTATAAGGCTCTTGTCAGACTATATTTGGAGTATTGTGCGCTGTGCTGGGCCCCATATCTCAAGAAGGATGTGCTGACCTTGATATGGGTTCACAGGACGTACACGGGAATGGTCTCAGGAATGAAAAGCTTAACATATGAGAACGTTTGAAGACTCTGGGTTTGTTCTTGATGGAGTTCAGAGGGATGTGGTGGGATCTAATTGAATCATATAGAATGCTAAATGGCCTGGACAGTACGGATGGAGAGAAGACTTCCATTGGTAGGAGACTCTAGTACCCAAAGATACAACCTTACAGTAAAGGGAGGTAAGGAGAAATGTTTTCAACCAGAGAGTGGAGAATCTATGGAATTCATTTTCACAGAAGGCAGTGGAGGTCAGGTCATTGTGTATATTTAAGATAGAGGTAGTTGGCTTCTTGAGTATCAAAGGGATCAAGGGTTACAGGTAGAATGCAAGAGAATGGCTTTGAGAAACCTGTCAGCCATAATTAAAAAGTAAATTCTGCTAAATCCAACTGTTCCAGGAAGAAGTCACATACCAGCAGTTTGTTTGAGTAGAATAACTCGGAGACAGAGTATCAGTTGGGACGCAGTATCTCTTTTCCATTTGAAATGAGTTCAACTACTATGAAACCCTGGAAACCTTTTCCTATTCTTTTTCGTCTTCAGACATGTGCGATTGTGTATGTGTCTGTACGTGTGTGACTCTGTGTCTCACATTTTTAGAGACACTGGGCTAGATTATACTTTAAATCTGTTGTAACCAGTGGAGAAGTGGGGCTGGAAAAGGACACAGCGACTCTCCAACATTTGTCGGAGCAGAAATGAGAAATTAACACGGGCTGTTCAAATGGGAATTCTCTTTCCCAGAGGTTTCAGCTCAAGACGGCAGCTCAACACCACCACTTCCAGCGTAATTAGACATTTTCCATAAATGTTGGCCTATCAACAACACCCGCATTCCATGAACAAATCTAAAATGATAAACTGCAACAGAATTAATTGGATGGGAGCAAGACTGATAGATAAATGCCTGTTGCCTTCCAGAATTGTGCTGCCTGTGTACTTTGGCTTTGTGCAGTTTCCTAGTATTGTGCCTGGATGCTTGCATTTATTCCAAGTTGTGTTTTGCAACATTCGACAGATATGTGAATGGGGGGAAATTGTGGACAGACAGAAAAGTGCTGCGGAGACCACAATCAGATCAGCCATGATCTTACTGTCTGGTCGAGCAATGACAAATTGTCTAATGACCCACTCCTGCGCCTCAGTTCTCTGTTCCTATGTTCGAATCAGTCTTTAAAACCACTTGTATAGGAGCAGATGGAGACCAGTTTCTCCAAATACCTGGTTCGCAGTATTACACGATATCATTCAGTCCATCAACACTGTGTGGTTTGATGTGAGTTGGAAAATGTGATGGGAAATCCAAGCTGTCTATGAAAG
The DNA here is from genome assembly GCF_037043375.1 of Chiloscyllium plagiosum. Classification (NCBI taxonomy): domain Eukaryota; kingdom Metazoa; phylum Chordata; class Chondrichthyes; order Orectolobiformes; family Hemiscylliidae; genus Chiloscyllium; species Chiloscyllium plagiosum. The sequence goes on from NW_028270176.1 coordinate 61,572,082, forward strand.
CGGTCTCCCACATCTTTGAAGAGTGTCTCCTCTCTGCAAGTGGTGTTTCATTTGTTGGTCCACTTCTTGTAGACCCAGATTCATGTGAATATAGGGCCGATACCTCTCCCAGAGATGGCTCACAAAATTCTTTTCTCTCATTGTCCTCAACATTCACTAACAACATTTCCAGGAAAATTAAAACCGTTAACTTTCCAAAGATAGAATATGAGAACATAAAAACAGGAGTAGCAAATTGGATGCTCACACCATTGTATGCTATCATGGCTGACCTAATGTTGGCATTAACTCTTCTTTAATGCGCAATTCTTCACACCCCTCAGCTCTCTGACAGGTCAAAAATCTATCTACCTCCTTTTTAAATACTTGGAGTGATATTGCTCCCCTAACTTTCTAGACCTGAGAATTCCTAACACTCACTACCCTCTATGAGAAGAAAATACTCTCCACACAGATACCATCACGTATTAACATTAACAAAAGTGTTTAACTGACCTGCTTAGGTAAGAGGGATTGACCCTGATATCAAGGCAGGATTTCACTGAAGATTTTATTCTCAGAGGCAATTATATATCCAGAATCATTCACCCCGAGTAAAATAAAAAATACAAACCATGGAAATTATCACCTTCTCAGTGTCTGTGTAGAACATAAGGAGTGAAATTGTCCATCACCATCAAGTTTCAATGCAATGACCTCTTATTGTCTGGCAGTGCGGCAGCTTAACCTTCACTCCCTCCTCTTTTACCATCAACCCAGGGATTAGTCTCGTGAAATTCCTTTACACAGCCTCTATTGCAATGAGACAATTCCTTTTAAAGGAGAAAAATCTTTCCATAATATCCCAAATACTGCCTCAACTACACTCTCAGTGATGATCACAATAATTCCTTTCAGTCACTTATTGGTCTCCGTATATTTATTATGACATAAAAACCCATTCCTTCTCTATGCACTGCCACTGTTGTGGAATTTAAAAGTTCCTTACATCTGCATGTCAGCATCAGTAAAGCCAGCACCAGAGGTGCCCGTGGAGATGAACATCACACTTGGGGAGAGACTCAGTCAGAAAGATTGCACTTGAAATAGGGAATGGTCACCTACCTGAATGGAAATGAAGTGTAGGAATAAGGAAAAAAGGCAGAGGAAGGGAGCTAACTTTACTTTTGTTCTTCTGTCACGGGATGTGTGCAGCCATGGTCAAGCCAGCATGTTATGCTAATCTTGAACTGAGTGACTGGTTCAGCTGTTCCACAGGACAGTCAAGAGTAAAACACATTGCTGTGGGTTTGCCCAGACATGATTAGATTATATTAGATTAGATTACTTACAGTGTGGAAACAGGCCCTTCGGCCCAACAAGTCCACACCGACCCGCCGAAGCGCAACCCACCCATACCCCTACATTTACCCCTTTAACCTAACACTACGGGCAATTTAGCATGGCCAATTCACCTGGCCCACACATTTTTTTTTGGATTGTGGGAGGAAACCGGAGCACCCGGAGGAAACCCACGCAGACACGGGGAGAACGTGCAAACTCCACACAGTCAGTCGCCTGAGTCAGGAATTGAACCCGGGTCTCTGGCGCTGTGAGGCAGCAGTGCTAAACACTGTGCCACAGTGCCGCCCACAAATCTGGGGAAGGATAACGAATTGACTTCTCTGAAGGACATGGAGCAAGCAGATGGGCCTTTTCTCACAAATTATGATAGTTTCAGTTCAATTACATCAATTTCGTTCATGAGATTAAGTGTCAATGATTTAAGCAGCATGCAGTGTGTGCCCGTCTGACAGAATCTGTGCAGTAAACAAGTTCAACATAGTCAAGAACAATTATTCTGTAATTGACATGTGGTTACAAGGGACTTGATAAATTGTATCCAGATTTAACAAAGGCACAATTGATGGTTTATTCAGAAGATGCACTGAGGCATAGGAGGGGTCGTGGATATCATGATGGTGGTATTGGACAGGATTAGTGAGTAGGGTGGATATAGAAATGTAGATCTGTGCAGGGCTAGAAGATTATGGAGTTTCAGAACAGTCTAGTTCTCCTCACAATTTGGTGAGCAATTTGTCATTGTAATTTGCTCGATACAATTTGTGAGGAATGGAATATTTCATTGGAATTGAAAATGTTGACATCCACCTTTCTAAATTTTAAATAATATGTGCAGCAATTCAGTCCAACCTGGCTTAATGAACAGATGAAATGAATTACCAGAAACACCAACTTAGCGAGGATGGGATAGTAACCAACTTGAATAACCATCAGTACATTATAGATCCGCAAAACTAATTAGATCCAAGGCAGAGAGAGACGGTAAAGACCCTCGGATAAACTCCTGTCCATTGCTGGAACATTTCAGTCGAATATTCTCAGTTTCTGATCCATTGTTGGAACATTCCAGTATAATGTTCTCAGATTCTGATCTCTCCTTCCCCTCTCTCTAGATCTGCTGATGCCTGTTAGTGCTGTCGGTGATGCTCCCGCTGATACTATGTGATAATACATTGAAACGAGTCCCTAATTAATAGAAGAGGAAAGCCCTCCAGTGATAAATTTAGGATGCACTGAGACAGAAATCAATCACAGTCGCTGAACAAATAGCTCCCGTTAACCCATTTCAATTCAATATTTTTTATTAAAATTCAAAATTATGATTAAAATTTACATATTCTGGATGGGATATGTGGGGTGACTGAGGGAACAAATGTTGGGTCTGGTAGATCAATCATGTGTAAGCATTCAATCTGCCTTGGATATGGGAGCAATGCCAGAGGCTTATCAGAATATAAGCATTCTTCTCCGTTTATAAATTGAAACATACGTTCTGTATCTACTGATCAAGCACTGCAATATCAGGAAGACATTGAGAGAACTTTTATCGGCCATGATCTGAGAAGAAAATATCCCTAAGACTACATGCGGTTATAACAGACTGTGACATGGCTATGTTAAAAGGGAATTGTACCTAAGAGATTTTGGGGACTGCAGATATTGGATAATTCAGTGTAGGTAAAGCATGGTGGTGCAAATGCACAGTAAGCTAGGCAACATCCGAGGAGCAAGAGAGTAATGTTTCAGGCAGGACCTTTCTTCAGAACTGGTGAGGGAGAAGGGGCTAAGAGAAAATGGGTGATGGGGTGATGCTGGGGGAAAGATCAGTGATAGGTGAGTGAAGGTAGGATGGGATAGTGATAGATCGGTGGGGAGTGTGGAGCAGATGATGGGAAGGAAGATGGACATTATGTCTCCTCGAGATGGCAGATATGAGTCCGGGGGTTGGATCTGGGATCTGGGTTGGCCAGGGGAGATTTGTAAACCAGTGAATCCAATGTTCATGCCGTGTGTTTGTGGCTTCCGAGGCAGAAGACGAGGTGTTACTGGTAACATCCTGGTAAATCTCTTCTCAACCATCTCCAGCTTAATAATCTTCTTCCTAAAACAGAACTGCACATAGTACTTCAGAAGAGGCTGTATCAATATCCTGCACAATCTCAGCATGACTTCCCAACTTCTAACCTCAAAGGTATGAGCAATGAAGCACCCTACGCCACCAACTTGAAAGAATTATACCTGCGCCCCTGGGTCCCTCTTTTCTGTATAACTACCAATGTCCACCATTAATTGTATAAGCCCTCCCCTTTTTTTATTTTTCAAAATGCAATACCTCACACGTATACATGTTAAACTCCATCTGCCACACCTCAGCCCAGTGGATGATATTACTGCCCCTTCACACTCCCCCTTCGAATGAAAACAACAATCCCCTCTCCAGAAGGCCTACAAACACCAGCCTTGAGTTTCCCAAATACCTAGAGCTTGGTTTGCCTAGCGCAGGCAGAGGGAGGAGTCGGTAAGCAAAAGCTGGAAAGGAAACAGTTGCCTTGTACCAATGAGTGATTTTAGGAGGAGGGAAGCCACGTGATAGAGATTTGAAATAGTGACCGGTGTTTTGGGCCTAGAATTGTGCTCCTTTCTCCTCTCTGGTGTTCAGTGTTGATATCTACTCAAGATCCTTCATAGTGCAGAGTGTGTCTGCAGGATTTCTTTCCCTAATATTGCAGACTACTGGTAATATCCATTTAAACCGGAAATCATAGCCAAAAAATTGAAGATGTTCATTGGTTATCTCAATGGCATAGCGAATGCACTCAACATCCTTTAGTTGAGGCTAATAACTTGTACTTTTTTTTCAATGAGAAATGTCCCCTGTATCATTTGGTAATGTTAACCAGAATTTAATAAATCCATACACTTCAAATATGACCCGAAATCTGGGCATGATTTAGGCCTTGTTTAATGGATGGTGCCCACGTTTCTGCGCTGGGGCTCTGGATTCGATTCCAGTCCATGAATGTCTGATAATGCCCCTATTTCTGGAGAAGGTGGAGTGGAGTCATGTCCTGTGGAGTTGGGTCACAGCGTGTTACAACAGGCTGATGAACAACATACAGGAGCATCATGTATCAGCTTTAGGGGGTAATGCTGAATGATGGTAGTGTCCCTGTCACTGCGCCGAAAATTCTAGTTCCAAATCCCACAGAGCTTTTCCTTAATATGTCTGAACAAGTTGATTAAACTTTTTTGGAATCGTGCCTTGATGGAGAAGGAAGAGGTACGACTACTGAATTTGAGACTATAGATCCAGGATGACTGAAAGCGCAGCCAATCGTCTTGATTGGAGTCACATTTACACTTTCTAGAGGTTTATAAAATTATGAAGGGCATGGATAGGGTGAGTGGTCAAGGTTCCTTCCCCTCAAGGTAGGAGAGTCTAAAACTAGAAGGCATAGGTTTAAGGTGGGAAGAGAAATATTAAAAAGACAATGAAGAACAACCTTTTTTCCTGCAGAGGGTGGTGTTTCTATGGAATAAACTGCCAGAGAAACTGGTGGAGGCTGGAACAATTACAGCATTTAAAAGGCAACTGGATGGCTTTATGATTAGTGGGACAAGGGCCAAATGCTGGCAAATGGGAGCGGATTAATTTAGAATAATCGGATGGCATGAACGAGTTGAAGAGTCTGTTTCCCTGTTGTACATCTCTATGAATCATTGATTTAATTAATGAAGGTCTCTTTGTAATCTTCAGCTGTTCACCATTATACAAACATTGTCCACTGTACACCAAAACTTGATGTCATCAGCAAATTTTCGAAATATACATTCTATAACTCTCATCTAATCATTTATATAAATGACAAACAAAAGTGGACCCAACAATTTTGCCGCTGGATCATCGCTGCCCACCGGATTCCAGTTCAAAAAAAAACCAGCCACCATCACCCTGTCTCCTGCTATTAAACAGATATACACAGAAACATACACGCAATCACGCACACAAACAGAGACACTGACGCAACCATGTCTTTAAGACAAGGGTTAGATTAAAACAACGATCGAGAGTTATAGTGAGAAGGTGGGAAAGATGTGTTGAGAAACACACCCGACAGAACCAAACAGCAAAGTAGACTTGATGGGCCAAATGACCTAATTCCAATTTCTTATGCTCTGTGGCCTTAAGGTGTCAGGATTATTTTCCAAGGGTGCAGTAGAAGCTAAGTTTCATAAATGTTTGCAGTCAATGGGACGGTGGGATACGTGTGAGGGGCTGAATGGTGTATGTTTATTCCTATTTGCTGTTCCCTTGTTTCGGAAAAGAGTAGGTGACTTGCTGTGAGGTTAACATGCTTTAATATAAATGGGGTCTCCCATTTCCATTTGAGATAACGTTGCTCCTTTCTCCTTTCGATTATGGGATCTGTGGCGTTCTCATCCCCCAAGAACAGTGAAGTCTGGGTCATTGAGGATATTCAAGATTGACCTTGACTGACCCGTTGATGGACAGGAGGGTCAATGTTTATTGGGAACAGACAGGAAAGGGGTATTCAGTTACAATCAGACCAGCCATGATGTTTCTAAACTGAGCAGCAAGTTGGAGGGAACGAATGACCAACTTCTACTCCTACCTCATCCGTTGTTCTGTCAATTCACCCCCAAGGCTGTTACAGAGGGAGAGAAAGATCCCATTCAGCCAGTCAGCATCGTGATAATGCAGCAAGATCAGGCCATAATGCACCTCTATGGGATTAGACAGGGATAGAATGAAGTATTGAAATCATTTCAGTAAATTACACAGCAAGGAGGACGCCATATAACCATCCCAGGCTGTACAATCCACACCAATGAGTTGGATGAAAAGGATGGAGCTCAGTTTGCTCATACATCAGGATAGTCAATCAATAAGATGTCAAATGGAGACAGAGCGTCTGCAATGGGATACAGACAGGGGGAGGGCAGAGCGTCTGCAATGGGATACAGACGGGGGAGGGCAGAGCATCTGTAATGGGGTACAGACAGGGGTAGGGCAGAGCATCTGCAATGGGATACAGACGGGGGAGGGCAGAGCATCTGCAATGGGATACAGACAGGGGAGGGTAGACTGTCTGTAATGGGACACAGACGGGGGGAAGGCAGAGGGTCTTCAATGGGATACAGACGGGGGAGGGCAGAGCATCTGCAATGGGATACAGACAGGGGAAGGTAGACTGTCTGTAATGAGACACAGACGGGGGGAAGGCAGAGGGTCTTCAATGGGATACAGACGGGGAGGGCAGAGCGTCTGCAGTGGGATACAGACGGGGAGGGCAGAGCGTCTGCAATGGGATACAGGCGGGGAGGGCATAGCATCTGCAATGGGATACAGACAGGGGGAGGGCAGAGCATCTGCAATGGGATACAGACAGGGGGAGGGCAGAGCATCTGCAATGGGATACAGACAGGGGGAGGGCAGAGCGTCTACGGTGGAATACAGACAGGGGGAGGGAGGACCGTCTACAATATGATACAGAGAGGGGGAGGGCTGAGCGTATGCAATGGGACACTAACAGGGGAGAGGCAGCGCTTCTGCAATGGGATTCAGACAGGGGAGGGCAGAGTGTCTGCAATGGGATACTTACAGGGGGAGGAAAGAGCATCTGCAATGAGATACAGACAGGGGAGGGCAGAGCGTCTGCAATGGGATACTTACAGGGGGAGGAAAGAGCATCTGCAATGAGATACAGACAGGGGAGGGCAGAGCGTCTGCAATGGGAGACAGACGGGGAGGCATAACGTCTACAGTGGAATACAGACAGGGGGAGGGCAGACCGTCAACAATATGATACAGACAGGGGGAAAGCAGAGCGTCTGCAATGGGATAGAGACAGAGGGAGGGCAAAGCGTCTGCAATGGGACACAGACAGGGGGAGGGCGGATCATCTGCAATGGAATGCAGACGCGGGGAAGGCAGCGCGTCTGCAATGGGATATAGACAGCGGAGGGCAGCGCGTCTGCAATGGGATACTGACAGGGGGAGGACAGAGTATCTGCAATAGGATACAGTCAGGGGGAGGGAAGAGCGTCTGCAATGGGATAGTGACAGGGGGAGGGGAGAGCGTCTGCAATGGGATGCAGACGGGGAGGACAGAGCATCTGCAATGGGATACAGACAGGGGGAGGGAAGAGCGTCTGCAATGGGATACTGACAGGGGGAGGGCAGAGTGTCTGCAATGGGATACAGACAGGGGGAGGGAAGAGCGTCTGCAATGGGATACTGACAGGGGGAGGGGAGAGCGTCTGCAATGGGATGCAGACGGGGAGGACAGAGCATCTGCAATGGGATACAGACAGGGGGAGGGAAGAGCGTCTGCAATGGGATACTGACAGGGGGAGGGCAGAGCGTCTGCAATGGGATGCAGACGGGGGAGGGGCAGAGCATCAAGCAATGGCATACAGACAGAGGACAGTTTTGAGCAAACCTTCAGCAGAAAAAATGTACAACATTTCTGTGATGGGAATTTTCTGTTTTGGGGAAAAGACAAAACAACAGAAAATTATTTAAATGCAAGGAGAATGCAGAACTGAGTGGTACAGAGGGATCTGTGTGTCTGAGTACATGAACTACATCAAATTACTCTGAAGATGCAGCTGGTGATTTGGAAGTAAATGGAATTATTCTGTTTCGTGCAAGGGGTGTTGTGTTTGATCTTAGTGATGATTTTTGCATCAGTACAGGGCATTGCTGAGATCACATCTGATGTATTATGTGTAGTTATAATTGCCTTAACGGATAAAAACAAAATTGACTTCGAAACGTTTCAAAGATTTTTCTCTTTACTCATTCTTGGGGTGAAGGCATTACGTTATGAACAAGAAACAGTTCGACCTGAGAATGAGAGATATTTTATTGACCGGATAACGTCTTGAGAAGAGTGTAGTTGGTGAATACCGGATGGATATTTCTCCTTATGTGGGAGAATAAAATTGGGGAAATAATTTACCAATAATTCAGGTTCAAAGGAAAAGTCATTGGACCGAAAAATTGAACTCTGATTTCTCTTCATATCTGATGCCAGACAGGCGGAGCTTTTCCAGCAATTTCTGTATTTGTTTAAGATTAATTCATATCCATCTTAACACTGATATTGTGAAGTAATCAAACGCTTATGTTTACATTCTGTTGGCACATATTAACACATCTTCAAAACAAGTAGGGCCATTTATTGTTAATGAATTGATTCGGTGTATGACAACAGCAATAATGCACTGACCTGGAGTCGAGAATGTGATGGAGTCATATAGTTCGGACAATATTCAAGGAGAGCTCACATGGTCCCGTTTGGGACCTGAGAACGTTACTGATTTAACTTACTTTTAGAAAAATGTAGCCTAGCTGTGAAGGAACAGCCTATTGCTCCTTTTCTGTTTCCCTGCTTCTTAACACAGCACTGTTTGGGAGTGAAAAAAAGCCTAGTCGTCTTTTCCACTCATGGAGGATTCCTGATGAGGATTCATTGGAATCTCCCCACAGCCTGAAGCAAAGCAATTCAGCCAAATCCAACTGTTTTAGGGAGAAATCCCATTGTCAAAAGGTTATGCAAGACGAATAACTTGAGAAGTCATAATTCAGACTCGATATGTGAGGGGATCAGACAAGAGATTCTATGGCTGCAAATGGGAATCCAAGATGATGGATAGTCTCCTACGTTCCCGGGTCCAGGATGTCTCAGAGCGGCTGCAGAACGTTCTCACCGGGGTGGAGGAGCAGCCAGAAGTCATTGTGCACATTGGTACAAATGACACAGGTAGAAATAATGATGAGGTCATGCAGAGTGATTATAGAGAGCGAGGAAAAAGGGTAAAAGACAGGACCACGACAGTGGTAATATCCGATTTACTTCCAGTGTTCCGTGCTAGTGAGGGTAGGAACAGGCGTACATGGCAGATGAATGTGTGGCTAAATAATTGGTACAGAGGTAGGGATTCAGAGTTTTAGATCACTCGGATCTTTTGTGGGGCAGAGGTGACCTGTTCAGGAAGGACGGGTTGTACCTGAATTGGAAGGGGACTAATATCCTGGCTGGCAGGTTTGATCGTGCTACAAGGGAGGGTTTCAACTAGATTGGCTGGCGTGGGGGACGGCGTGGGATCCTCAACAGCAGGGTTGCAAGTGCGAGGCTGGAAGGAGATACCGTAATCACAAACAGTAAAGTGCAGAGATAGGCGAGGCAGGAACAGCAAGGAATGCCTGTTGGATTAAATTGCATCTGTTTTAATGTAAGATGGCTGACAGGTAAGGCCGATGAACTCAGTGCGTGGAGGGGAACATGGGACTGGGATATTATAGCCATTACAGAAACATGGCTAAGGGAGGGACAGGACTGGCAGCTTAATGTACCAAGGTACAGATGCTTTATGTGAGACAGAGTTTGTGGAAGGAGGTGTGGGGGGTTTCATTTTTGGTTAAGGCGAGTACCACAGCAGTAATCAGAGATAAAAATAACTAATGGATCATCCAGTGAGGATTTGTGGGGAAAGCTAAGAAATAAAAAGGGAATGATGATATTATTTGGGTTGTACTATAGGCCCCCTAATAGTAAACGTGGAATTAGAATAATTAAAATATGTAGAGAGATTGGGGAGGCTTGCAGGGCCAATAGGATTGCCATAGTCGTAGGTTTTAATTTTACGAACATTGACTGGAAATTACATAAAATTAAGAACTGAGATGAGGTGTCTCTACTAAATGTGTTCAGAAACGTTTCCTCAAACAGTATGTAGAGGGTGCAATTCGAGAAGGGGTAAAACTTTACCTACTCCAAGAAATAGGGCAGGACAGGTGGCTGATGTGACAGTGGGGGAGCACGCTGGGACCAGTGACCATAGATTTAAAATACTTATGGAGAAGGACAAAACTGGCCCGTATGTTCAATTTCTAAATTGGGGAAAGCTAATTTTGATGGATTTAGATAGGAGCTTGTAGGGGTTGGTTGGAAGAGTTTGTTTAGAGGCGAAGGGACCTCCGGCTAGTGGGAGGCCTTTAAAAGTGAAATGGCTGGAGTTCGAGGTCAATATGTTCCTGTGAGGGTAAATGGCATGTTTGGCAGAAAGAGCGAATCCTGGATGTCAGGCGATATTGAGGCTTTGACAGGCAAAAAGGAGGTGTGGCTGAGGTCCATGCAGTTGGGATTGAGGCAATCCCTGGCGGTGTACGGGGAATACAGGAGTTTACCGAAGAAGGAAGTCAGAAGGGCGAAAAGGGCGCACACGACAACATTGTCTGAGAAGATTAGGGGGAATCCAAAAAGGTTATTTAAGTATATTAAAGTTAAATGAATAACAACATGAGAATATGACCCATCAAGGTCCAAAGTGGACATGCATGTCTAGAACCATTGGAGATGTGTGAGATTCTCAATGAATATTTCTCCACTGTCTTTACTGTGGAGAAATACAAGAAGACTTGGGAGGTTAACAAAGGTCGTGGTGATATCTTGGGGTTAGTCAATATCACAGGAGAGGACGTGTTGGATGCATTAGAATGTATGAAGGTGGATAAATCTCTGGTCCTAAACAGATGCATCCAAAAATACTGCAAGAGGCGACAGAAGAAACTACAGGGACCTTCGTGATATTTTTTGCATCATCATTAGCCGCAGGTTGGGTTATAGAATATTGAAGTGTAGCAAACGTTGTGCCATTTTTCAAGAGAAGCAAAGAAAAATCTGGGAACTATAGACCGGGAAGCCTAACATCTGTAGTAGGTAGATTACTTGAGAAGATTCTGAGGGATAAGATATGCACACGTTTGGAAATACAAAGTTTGATTAGAAATAGTTTACTTTTTTCAATTTCCTACAGTATGGAAACAGGCCATTTGGCCCAACAAGTCCACACCGACCATCTGAAAAGCACCCCATCCAGTCCCATGTCCCTAATCTATATTTACCCCTAACTAATGCACATAAGGCTGTGGCCAATTCACCTGACTTCTACATCTTTGTGTTGTGTAAGGAAAATGAAGCTCCCAGAGGAAACCCACACAAACACAGGGAGAATGTGCAAACTCCACAAGAGAGTCACCCGAGGCTGAAATCAAACCTCAGTGCTAACCACTGAGCCACCATGCCACCCTTGCTTTTTTTCAACCCAGTTCAATGTCACAGGTGCAAAATCTATTCTGTTCTTCACCAATGATGCACGTTCCAATGCCACAAACCATGGATAATTTATTGTCCACTGAAAATGTTATGTTACTATTATTCATTATTGTTTGTTGTTATTTATTTTAATAATTATTATTAATAGTTGTTTTTAGATTGGAACGATTGCATGACTTTGTGAGTGGGAGATCATGTCTCACAAATTTGTTTGAGTTCTTTGATGGAGTGACCAGGAATGTTGATGAGGGCAGCGTGGTAGACATACTCTGAATGGTTTTCAGTAAGGCATTTGACAAGACTACTCTTGATAGGCTGGTCTGGAAGGTTAGAATCGCATGGAATCCAGAGGGAGCTGACAAATTTGATACACAATTGGCTGGATGATAGTAAACAGAGGGTTATAGTGGAAGGATTCTCTCGGACTGGAGGCCTGTGACACATGAAATGCCTCAGGGGTCAGTGCTGGGCCCATTGTTGTTTATTATCTATTTAAATGATATTCTTCAGAATGTACAAGGCACGATTAGTAAATTTGAAGGTGACACTAAAATTGGTGGTATTGTGGACAGTGAGGAAGGCTATCAGAAATTGCAACAGAATCTTGATCAACTGGAGAAGTGGGCTGAGGAATATTTTTTGCAATCTTAGATCAATGTCGGAGTTTCATGGTGAATGGTAAGGCCTCAAGCAGTGTCATTGAGCAGAGGGACCATGAAGTTCAGGTCCACCGTTCTCTGAAAGTGGAGTCACAGGTAGACATGGGCAGTGAAGAAGGCTTTTGGCTCACTGGCAGTCATCGGTCAGGACATGGAGGAGAGAAGTTGGTAAGTTATGTTGCAGTTATACAGGGCGTCGGCGAGACTGCACTTATAGTGTTCAGTTTTGGTCACATTGCGATCAGAAGGATGTTTTTAAATTGAAATATGTGCAGACGGACTTTACAAAGATGTTGCCAGGACTCAATAGTATGAATTATAGGAAGAGGTTGGACAAGCGAGAACGTTTTTTCTTTAGAATGTAGGACACTGAGGGGGATCTTATAGAAGTGTACAAGATTATGAGAGGCATGGATAGGGTGAATAGACTGAGCCTTTATTCCCAGAGTTGGGGAATTGAGGACTTGAGAGCATCAATTTAAGGTGAGATGGGAAAGAATAAAAGGGAAACTGATGGAAACTGTTTTACACAGAGAGTGGTACACAAAGGGAGTGAGCTACCAGCGGAAGTGGTTGAAGCATTAATATTAACAATATTTAAACTGCATTTGGAAAATTACATGGACAGGAAAGGACGACAAGTGACATTAGCTGGGAAAAGAGGTTAATGTGGATGAATATTTGTGTCAGCTGGACACAAATGGACCAGTTTGGGCCAAAGGGCCTCTCTCCATGCTGTAGGACTTGATGACTCCATAAGTAGAATAGCATTTGGGTCAAACTCTCATTCTTCCTTTGGTCATGAGTTCGAATAATACTTGGACAATGTTCTTTCAAGATAACTTTGCAGAGATTTTCCTTTTCAGTTTGATATCAAACAGAGGAGTGTGTGTGTGTGTGTGTGTGTGTGTGTGTTCGTTCTGCTGTATTTTTCAAAGGGAAATATCAATGTATATATTTTCAATATATACATCATAGTTTGAGACACTTTGCTTTGGTCATATACATGTTGTTTTAACAGATTAAAGAAATCTGTCTGACTTGTTCCGAACACTGACCCTGAGACACTCTGAGAACTATATCATTGGCCATGTCACCAATCTAGTTATAATTATTTTTTTTGTGGCTAGTGGACGAGTAGGACTAGAAAAGGGAATAGCGATCCAAAATACACGAAATTATCGACTCAGTCACCCTAATGCCAGTGTAGAGGAGATTGTTGGAGGGGATTCTGACGGATAAGATTTACATGCATTTAGAAAGACGAGACTTATTAGGAATAGTCAACATGGCTATGTACGATGGAAATCATGTCTCATTCATGTGATTGGTATTTTGAAAAAGTGAAGAAGATGATTGAGGAAGGCACTGTGGTATACATTGTTCACACAGACTTCAGCAAGTCATTTAATAAGGTTCCTCATTGTACACAGAATACTAAAGTTAGGTCATATGGAATTCAGGAAAGGCTAATCAATTGGATACAAAATTGGATTGAAGATAATGCATTGTTTTCCAGACTGTAGGCCTGTGGGCCGCGGTGTGCTGAAAGTATCAGTGCTGAGCTCAGTGCTTTTCATCACGTATATAAACAACTTGCATGAGATTATCGGAGGCATGGTTAGTAGGTTTACAGGTAACATAAAAAAAAGGCAGTGGACAGTGATGATTATTTCAGAGTACAACGGCACCCTTGACAAACAAAGGGCCAAGGACTGGCAGATAGAATTTAATGCAGACATTTGTGAGGTTTTACATTTTGGTAAGTTAAAGCAGGGTAGTACCCTGGGGAATGTTGCTGAACAAAGAGACCTATGGATGCAGGTTCATAGTTCATGGAATGTGGAGTAGCAGGTAGACAGAGTATTAATGTTCAGTCAGAACATTGAGTATAGGAGATAGGGTAGCATATTACGCTTCTACAGGACGTTGGTGAGGCCACTGCGTACTGCGTACAATTCAGTTGGCACTGCTAAAGGATGGATGTTTCTAAGCTTGAGAGGGTGCAAAAAAGATTTACTAGGGTTTTCTGGAACCTGAGGAATTGAGCTGCAGGAGAGGATGAACAGGTTGAGGCTTTTCCCCCGGACTGTTGGAGGCTGAATAATGACATGACAGAGGTTTACAAAATCCTGAGGGCCATTTATAGTCTCAATGGCCAACATCTTTTTTCCCAGTGTAGGGACTTCCAGAACTAGATGGCATAGGTTGAAGATGATAGGGGAAAGATTTAGACGGGACCTGAAGGGAAACATTTTCATGCAGAGGCTGGTGGGTGCACGGAAAGTGCTGCCAGAGGAAGTGGTGAAAGCGGGTACAATTACATGTTTAAAATATATCTGGATAGATACATAAATAGGAATGGTTCAGAGGGATATGGGCCAAATGCTGGCCAGTGTCTAGATCAGGTTAGAATGCCTGATCGGCATGGAGAATTTGGACAAAATGATGTGTTTCCATGCTGTATGACTCTCCTATTCCATCACAGGGATGAGGAAAAATGCTAAAAGGGCTTTTGAATGGGAATTCTCTTCCCCAGAAGTTTGTGGTGCCTCTCTGAATGCAAGTATTCACGGTTGAGTTAGTTAAAGATTTCACGGAGACTGCGTCTGGATAATGGGATACAGACAGGAAAGTGGGGCTGAGACCAAACCTGATCAGCCACAATCTTAGTGCCTGATGGAGAAGGCTCAAAGTATCTCATGAGCCACTCCTACTCCTCAGTCTCCTGTTTCTGCGTTCCATTCAGACCCTCAAACCTGCTGGATAGGAGTAGTTTGAGGCCACTTCCTGCTATCACCTGGTGCACAGAAACAGAGGAGAACAGTCACTTCCTCATGACTGTCACACACGTTTTGTGAGATTTGGAAAATGTAATTGGAAAACTCAGGCTGAATATGAAAACTGTCCCTCATTTCTCTTTACAGAGCTTCCCCTCTCTGCAACTTGTGCTCCATTTGTTGGTAGACCCAGATTCACTGTGAATACAGCCCCATACCACACCCAGAGATGCTCACAAAGTCCTCTGGGCTCCTTGACTGCACCGTTCCATAACAGACCTTCCAGGTACCTTCCTGTAAGTAATCTAATCTAATCTAATCAAATTTTCCAATAACAGAATTTGAGAATATCAGAAACAAAGGCAGGTCGTTCACCTCCCAAGCCTGCCTTGTCTTTCACGAAGAAGCTGGCTTCATAGCCCTCACTTCTCTGACACAACAAAATCCATCTCCAGCCTCTATGAGCACTTCCATAGAACACAGAACAAAGAACAGTAGAGCACAGTACAGGACATTCGACTCTCGATGCTGTACCACCCGTTTTTCCTACTCGATGATCACACTATCCTCTATGATTCCTTTCACTTTCTTCCATATGCTTATCCAAGAATCTCTTTAGTTTCCCTCACGTATTTGACTCTACTTCCACTGTTGTCAGTGCATTCCACACACCCACCACTCTCTGCCGAAAGAACCTACCTCTGATATCTCCCCTAAACCTTCCTCCAATTACCTTAAAATTATGACCCTATGTGATAGATATTTCTGCCCTAGGAAACAGCCGCTAGCAATTCACTCTATCTATGCCTCTCATCATCTTGTACACCTCTATCGAATCACATGTCATCTTTCTTTCCTCCAATGAGAAAAGCCCTTGCTCCCTCAAGCTTTCTTCACAAAACGTTTCCTCCAGTCAGGCAGCATCTTGTCAAATTTCCTCTGCTCTCGGTCTAAAGTTTCCACATCCTTCCTATAATGGGATGACCAGAACTGAACACAATATTCCAAGTGTGGTCTAACCAGGGCTCTATAGAGTTTCAGCATAACCTCACGGCTCTTAAACTCAATCGCCTTTCCAATGAAAGCCAACACACCATATGCCTTCCTAACCACACCATCAACTTGGGGAGCAAATTTGAGAGATCCGTGGACACAGACCCCCAAGGTCGCTCTGTTCCTCCACACTGCCAAAAATCCTGTCTTTAACCATATATTCTGCATTCACATTTGAGCTTGCAAAGGGATTCACTTCACACTTTTCCAGTTTGAATTCCATCTGCCACTTCTCAGCCCAGCTCTGCATCCTGTCAATGTCCCGTTGCAACCAACAAAAGCCCTCCACATTCTGTGCCACTCCAACAACCTTTGCGTCATTGGCAAATATGCTAACCCACTACTCAACAGCCCCATCCAAGTCATTTATGGAAATAACAAAGGATAGGGGTCCCAGAGCCGATCCCTGCGGAACACCACTGTTCCCTTTCAGAGATCTAGTTCCCCAACTCTCTGTGTCAGAGAATTCCTAACATTCCCTACCCTCTGTTTGAAGAAAATGTCCTCTGTTTCTACATCATGACCTATTGATATGAACACAAGAGGGAACACAGGGGTTCAGGCAGAGAGACTGGTTCCGAACTCAAGTATTGAACTGAGGATGAGATCAAGAAGCCTGAGCAAAACCACACTTAATGAGAATCGATTGTGACCTCTCCAATGTTTGGAGCCATTCACGGCACAAGGGAAGATGATTACCTTTGGTGGGCATCAATCATCTCGGTCATGGGGCATCTCTGCAGGAGATCCACAAGGTAGCTCCCTGAGCCCAGGCATCTTCTGTTTGTCGGTGGGGAATCCCTGCAGTTTGGAAGGAGGCCTTTCAGCCCATTGAGTCAAAACTGAGCAGAAACGGGGATATTCACTGAAGTTTACATAATGTTTAGATCAAGTTGTCCATCTTCAGCTCTTGAAGCAGTCTGTGTCCATGTGCAACTAGACCTGGACAACATTCAAGATTGTGCTGTTAACGTCTGGGTAACATTCATGTTACTGCACTGTACGTTTCCATAGTAAAACGACGAGCACATTCAGCACTTCAATTTGGTTTCACAAGAATATGGAGAAGCCATTGAGCCCATCAAAACGACTGGGAAAAAAGAGGGATATCCCATTCAGTCCCTCCTGCCTATAAAACAGGAAAAGAAGGAATCTGCTCACTCCCACACCCACTTACACAGGATCAGAAAGAGACTATTCCACTGCCGGAGTCGTTAAAAAGGAATAGGAAGGCGTCATTCAGCTTCTCAAGCCACTAACACAGGAACAGGAATGGGTCAGAGATGTTTTAACGTTGCAAACAAAATCAACAGGGGCTGCACAGATACACTGCTCCAAATTGATCCACATGACTTAATTACTCATAGTACATAAGTATTATTTCAACATGGTTGACCAACCTTTTTAAATTATTTTCCAAATGATTGTCTTCAATCTCCAAGAAGGCAGACCCATGGTCTCCATGGAGGTCAGAAGCTGGTGGGGAATGACTAACTCTTTCAAAATGAAGTTATCGTAGCTGCTGACAGGATTGTGCACAAAGTGACATTCAATGCAGTGTCAAACACTAACTGTGCATTCAAGTGTCCCGAGTTCATTCAGAGCCTGTAGCTCTCTGCCAATCGACATGGGGCTCTGCAGATGCATGTAAACTATCGAGAATCAATCATCCAATGAAAAGTATGGAATTTTCACACAATTCAGCTGTTTGGGACAGAATGAATGTCCGTCCATAATCATTAAGTTTCAGCTTCTTATTTTCTCAGAGCTCTACACATTAAACACATAGTCACTGCACTCACTCCGCGGAGTACCATCATGCCCGGGTTTAGTCTGATAAAACTCCTTTGTGCTGTCTCGGTGACAAAGAGATCATTATCAATAAAGCAGACCAAACAAATACTCTCTCAACAAAACACGACCAATGGGAAAGATGTTCTAACTGGTGCTTCAATCATTTTGCATGAAGAGCCACATATCACTTACTTCCTGCCCCATAAGAATTCTGTTTGCGAATTATGACCAAGGACATCCAGGTCCTTTTCAACAATAGCTCTTCCCAATCTCTCACCATTTAATAAATATAGGTGTACATGATGATATTTGTTGTTCACATCTGAATTATTTTTATACCTTGTGAACAGCTACTGCCAAAACACTGATCCTGCTGCCAGCCATCAAGCCTTCAGTCCAGAGAAAAACAGTATTCTTCTCGTATCTCCATTACCAATGTTTAATCCATATGGTATATATTCCTCCCCGACATACCCATGGATTCTCACATTCCCCACTCACCTGTATTCAATCAGGTCAAGCGTCTTCTCAAAACTCAAATATGTCCACTCCCATTGGTTCTCAATTGTCGATGGCACAATGCACAATCTCCACAAAAATGTTTATCGACGACCATTTCCCTTTCCTGAATCTAGGCCGCTTCTACCAAATCATATTCTACCAATTATTTTCCAAGTGTCTAGTAGTTATGTTCCTTATAAAAGGTTCCAGTGATTTTTTTCGCCAAGCTATTTAATTTTATGTTTTCCCTCTCCGTCCTGTTTTAAATATTTATGTTTCCAATAGCTGTTTTCCAGTCTGCAGGATCCTTTCCAGAATCTAACCAGCTTTGAAGAGTAATCAGTATTTTTTTCACCTGCTCTGTTTTCATCTCCTCAATACTCTGGGATGTAACTCATCAGATGCAGCAACTTATGAAACTTCAGATCAATTAGATTTCCAAAAGGATAACCTGCATTAATTCTAATTTCCTGCATTTCCTCATTTTCACCAGTCCCACTTCTCCCTTTTATATCTGGAAGTTGGTTTCTGTACCTTCTCCTGTGGAGATGGAACCATTGCATTCCTCTCAGCAGGCGGTGGCTTCTGTCATCTCATTATACATCGGACGACTACACTTCAGAGATGGTGGATACATTTCCACTCCTGCCTGGAAAGTTCCAGAATTAAAACTCGTAAATTCATAGTGAAAGTCAGCATAGTCCTGTCCCTGGTGTAAGGCTACAGGTTATACTGAAGGAAGGACACAGCTCAGTGAGCACCTCATTTTTGAAACAAGCGAGTTTCACACTTTACACCTGAATTGGTCCAGCTTAGACAAATGTTCCTGGAAATCCCAGGAGGAAAGTGCAGTGCTTTGCTCCTCCTTGTTTCCAGAGCTTCCCTTCTATGTAGTCTTCGCTCCATTTGTTTACCATGGACCCAGACACGCTGTAAATGCAGTGTCCAGAGTGCGATCACCAGACCCTCGGGTCTCCCTGAATGAACTCAGCAGCTGACAAAACAAACCTGAGACCACCATCCACAGAAACTCCACTGACTTTCTAATGACAGCAGCAAGTCAATGCCCCCGACACATGGTGCACCCATTCAGTGTTGAAAATGCCTCCCTCTCCTTAGTTTTCCTTCCTGGCTGAGAAAGCCGTTGCATCTCTGTAAAGCCCCACAGTAACAGTTCCTCTCTCCAAAGAAGCAGCTGACTCTGTAACATTTCCTTCTTCTGTATCTCAGCAACTGTCAGGGCAGCACCAGTATGGCCAATGGAATAGATCATCACACTCAGAGAAGAGAGTCAGAGGGAACATGACTCACTTTAATCAGGGACATACCTAAATGGACGTGATATTCGGGAATATGGGAACGGCAGGAATGCTAGAATAACGTGTCATTTTATTTTCCTTCCAGTCCATCATCAGCAATCCTTTTGTTTTCTTTTCCTTTGTCTCTCTTTCTCTCTCTCTCTCTCTCTCGACACTGGAGAATTTTATTTCAGATCTCCGTTATCCACACTTCCTTGGTTTATTTCACCTTTAATGTTGTTGTTTCATTATATGTCAGCATCACTGGCAAGGGCAGCATGTGTTGTCCATCCAAATTGCCCTTGACTGTGAGGCTATTTGTCAAGACAACATGGAGTCAACTATTTTATTGTGGAACTGAAGACGCCCTTAGTCCAGACCGGGCAATAATGTTAAGTTTCTTTACCAAAGGCTATCAGTGAAATATTCAAAGAAATCCTTATTGTTTATTTTTTCCATCAGTGAAATTTCATTCCAATTTTTGTCATTCGAGTTTAAGTTCAGTCATCGACTGTGGTAGGATTTCAAACAAAGCCTTTAGAATAATCACCTTTGCCTCTGAATTACACGTGCAGTGACATTATGAATCTGATACAGAGTACCTGTTCTGAAGTACCTGTAGTGACGGCAACAAGTTTGTGGTCAAAATATTTGTCACTGGCAGAGAGGTCAGAATACAACGGGAGCCATAAATTCTGAAGTTAACAAAGGGCTAGATGATGTTTAATTCAGCACCAGCATTGAGGCAGAGGTCGAGACGAGGGATATTATCGAGTTGAGTGTGGGCAGATTCGATGACAGAAAAGAATATCGAGACATAAAACAGTTCAGGGCAAAAGTCAGGTTGAGGATGTGAACAGTCATGTTCCTTCTGAGATATTTATGAGTGAAGGGTCTGAAATTAATTTAAAGCAAGTGGCGTTTGTGACTGAAACTTAATAAAAAAACTCTACGTCTTTGCGAAATATAAATAACAGAATTAGCAATGATTTTCATCATAGTTTATAGAATTGACAGGGATAGACTTACCAGGAACACTAATAATAGCGAGGATGGGGTAGTAACCAGCTTGAATAATCCTCAGTACGGCTTCGATCCGCAACTCTAACCATGGCCAATCCTGAGAAAGCCAGTAAAGACCCGAAGATAAACTCCTGTTCATTGTAGTGATATTCCTATGTAATATTCTCAGATTCGGATCCATTGCTGGAACATTTCAGTCTATTGTTCTGATTCACTTCCTCTCCCTCTCTCTGGAGCTGCTGATCCCTGTCGTGTTGAGGATCACGCTGCCCCTGATACTACGGGACAACAGGTTTAAAGAAGCCCCTTAATTATGGAAGACGGAAACTCTCCAGTGACACAGTTCGGGTCCATGGAGACTGATATCAAGCATAGTCACTGAACAAACAGCTCCAGTTAACCCATTTTACTGCATCCTGTATAGATCACAATAATACTTAGTCTGGGTGGGGTATTGACATCGCTGGCTATTGGGTGAATGGCACATCTCCAATTCTAAAGTTCAGGGGTGACGGAGAGAGATGATGCTTTCTCTTCACAAGGTCGATGATTCAACGGTGTTTTGGCAGGATAGGAATTGCTGAGTTCCCCAGACCGTCTATGACTGATCACTAGCCCTGCTGCATGCTTTCATTTTATTTATTTATGTTTAACTTTGACATTTATCTTACCATTATTTAATCGTTTCGGTGGGGTTAGGCATTTTTGAGAGGCTCCTTCAGTGCCATAGACGGCGTAGATGCACTCCATTCCTTGTGGTCCTTGAAGCTGCAGTCTGGTCCTGTGGAGTGATGGCCAAGGTCTCATAGAAGCAGGAATCTTAGTTTTACCTTTTGCCAGTTATTGGTAGGGTCTCAGCAGGGTTGGAAGGCAGGGAATCTCTCCCGGCTGCTGCACTCTCTCTCTGAGATTTCTCTCAGAATTGTCTTTTGACGTTCGTTCCTCCTGGATTGGAGAACTGCATGTGAGACAATCTGTTTCCTGAATTTGTTTTGTGAAAAGCGGGTGTTTATAGGATGTTGCCATTTTCGAGTAGTTACTGTATCGTAGTTAAATAATATATTATTCTGTTCTGTTTTTCAATAGAATTAAGTTATTACAAGTTGCTCTTGTTTTTGTTGTATTTTATCGACGGTGTTTGAATATATTGTATTTTGCTGAATGTCGAATATTTTGACCAAGCGAATTGCATCTGAAAGAGAGCACCTCATACTTTTAAAATAAGAAAACTTTCGGGTTGACACGACCTTCATCATATATTTTCAGGTACATCTGCTCATGTGCATCGCAAGAAAGACGGATATTCATGTTTTAATTAGTTAATTACTTGATGGACAACATGTTGCAGAAATACGGGGTTTAACAGCGGACTGCGCCGAACTGGAGGAGTGATAGCTCGATAAGGAATTATACCGGATACTCTATCCACTTCACAGATCCAGCCCAGATACGTATAAACCAAGATGAGATACCTGCTCAGCACTGTGCAGACCTGGCTCAGTTCAACACAGCAATCTGTTCAGGATGGAGCATGCACAGACCCGGCTCAGGACCTCCCAGCAATTTGTCTATGATAGAGCACTGTGCAGACCAGGCTCAGGACAACTCAGCAATCTTCCAGGATGGAGCACTGTGCATACGGGGCCCAGTACAACACAGCAATCTCACCAGGATGAAATACTGCATAAGTCTCACCAGGCCATTGGCTATCTGTCCAACATGGGGACCAGCACAGACACACTGGGACATTGATTCAGTAACCCAGATGAAACGGTCTGTCCAGCATGGGGTGATATGCAGCCCACACTAGTGTCTTGCTTTATAAACAGGTTTCTGTTCAGTATGGGTAGCTGTACAGTGACAAGCAGTAAGTTGGTCTGTAAACTGGGAGCAGTTACCCTCCCAACACCACCCCAGTGCATTGTTCAGTAACACTGTGTTAGATCACTGACCAGCGTGGGGAAACTTGCCGACCATACTGGAAGTGAAAGGAGGTGCAGCTCCCATCCATTTACAGCTCCATATCTCCATTGTGCCATGCCAACAGGTGCTGTGGGTATGAAAATCACTGCCAGAGAGAGATGGTGGGGAAATCAGTTTAAATAACAACAAACAAAAGAATTTTGTGAAAAAGAGAGAGGGAGATTGAGAGAATATTTCATTGAGGATCACACGTTTCAGCATGCTGATATGAAGTTATTTCGACAGTACCCTGCAACATGAGCCAATATTCCCAGGATTGATGGGTGAACCGGATATTGGTTGAGTTCAGATGATGGACAGTTTTGAATGAGCATTTGTTCTGCAGCTCTGTAACTGAAAGTGGGCACAGCAGAGTCTATGACTCATTGGACTGAATATAACAATAATTTATCTTTGTGTGATTTTCACTGAGTGTGACAGATGGGTTGTCTGCACGAGGCTGAGCTAGTTTCCTGGTACTATCATATCGAACTCACCTCATTAACTACCCAGCCACCCCCTGCTCTCCCTGTCATTCAATGCCAGTCCGATCCCATCCATCATGGCTGGAGTTACTCACGATCGCCCGGATGCCGTGATATTCTGTGATCCCTGGCACTGGTGCCATCTTTTAAAGCTAATGGACACACGATTGAGCTCTCTCAGTTTGGAGCTGCCCTGCACAGTTTACCCCGAGCAAGGCAGATAGGGGACAATTACACCACGTTTGTTGACAGGGACACGGAGGTCCTGGTGGATGGGCTAGTACAGAGGGGGACCATTCTCTTCCCAGAGTGGCCACACCACCAGACCCACCGAGCATGGTCTGAGGTCACCAACCAGCTCAGTGCAGTATCTGCTGTCTGAAGAAATGTTCAACAATACAGGCCAAGCTTCAATAACTTACCCCACTCTGTCAGGATAAGGGTCACTGTATTCTCCCTGCTCCCTCACACTCACTGTATATCTTTTATATCACCAACACCCGAACACAATTCATGGTCCACTACTCTCACTATTGCATGCAAAGCCTTCTCTCTTTGTCTCTCTCTCTCTCTCTCTCTCTCTCTCTCTCTCTCTCTCACACACACACACACACACACACAAACACTCTCGCCTTTGCAATACTCCCGCAGGTTGACAGAATATTCTGAAGAATGCTGATTGTGGAATGTTCAAGTTAGTGTTCCAAATAATTCCCATTTTCAGGAAAATGTGAATGCCCCAGCATGTAACACAGAAGGGGAAGGAACAAAGTTGTACAGTTTTCAAATCACATGCAATTCTAATCCACCATGAGGCCATTCAGCCCTTCAAACGCATTCTGGCATTTAAGAAGATTGTGGCTGATCTGATACTTTTTTCAGTTCCACGTTATATGAATTTTCAGTCATTCAACTTCCTGGGTTCCTGTGACTGAGCAGATAACACTCAGACACTTTTACCCCGGTTGTCTTCAAGCGCCTGCTCGAGGGCATTTCCCAAGGGGGCGCACTCTCCCAACAATATATTCCATCAGCTTTCTCCGTCTATGTAATGGTAAGCACATTTTACACAGAACAATCAAAAATCTACAGGTATTTTATGGTTATCGATATCCAATCACAATTAGTAATTCTGGTTATTTCATATATCTCACCTTACCGTATTCAACCAAAGACGGATTTGAAATATTTGTCTCATTATAAAATACAATTTCTAGCAGAGAACTTTTTTACCCTCAGTCGTTATTTTGACTGTTATCTGAATTGTACCTTTTTCCTTGTTATGAAAGTTTCTCTTGCGCCCCATCTGTAACAGTTACACTGTCTCCCACTCAGTTGGCTGGACGGCTGGTTTGCTATGCAGAGGGAGGCCAACAGCGCCGGTTCAATTCATCACTCTGACAGAGGTTACCAGGATGGGGACGCTGTCTCACCCTTAACCCATCACCCGTGGTGTGGTGACCCTCAGCTTAAACGACCACAAGTGGTCTCTCTCTAATGACAGAGCAGCCCTATGGCCCTTTGGAAATCTGTTCTATCACTGTTATAGTTTTAAAATGTTTTATAGATTACCATTTCTTTTGCCGGATGTTCTGAAGCAGTGTCATTTTGTACCACTGTCAACGTTTCCCCATGATGCACATCCCAGCCCATTCCCTAATAATCCTTAACTACATTGTTACTTATGAATCTTCCGTCTGTGCCTCAAAAATATTCAATATCTCTGCCACCAAAGGTCCGCGGAGAAGAGAGTTCCAAAAACGCATAGCACTGAGAAAACAAAAAAAAAAAGCCTCACCTGGGATGTGAGGTTATTTTTTGTCTATTTCCCTGAGATTGGATATAATTACATTGGAAGCAGTTCATAGATGTTTCACTTCATGTATTCCGGGGATGAAGGCCTTATATTATGGTTACTCATAGAAAGAGAGGTGATCTTACTGAAACATACAAGACCTTCAGCAGAGTGTATCAGGTAGATACCCACTGGGGTATTTGTATAGTCCAAACTTCTTGATATTGTTATAGAACCTCAACCGTGTGGAGGCAGGGCATTTCTGCCCATCAAATCCACACTGACCCAGCGAACAGCATCCCAGCCAGACCTGCCCCCCATCCTATCCATGTAACCCTGCATTTCGCATGACTAACTCACCTAACATACACATCCCTGGGCACTATGGGCAAATTAGCATGGCCAATCCATTCTAGGCTGCACATTATTGAACTGTGGAAGGAA
Source organism: Chiloscyllium plagiosum (assembly GCF_037043375.1). Lineage (NCBI taxonomy): Eukaryota > Metazoa > Chordata > Chondrichthyes > Orectolobiformes > Hemiscylliidae > Chiloscyllium > Chiloscyllium plagiosum. The sequence goes on from NW_028270176.1 coordinate 61,597,365, forward strand.
ACTGGAACACTGGGAGGAAACCCACACAGACACGGGGAGAATATTCAAACTCCACATACAGGACCCCCGAGGTTGGAATTGAACCCAGCTGCTTGGTGATGTGAGGCAGCAGTGCGGAACACAGACCCACCATGCTCCTCCATTAGTTCTATAAGTTACTTGTGTCTGACTAAAGAAATCTGCTTGACTTGTTCTTATCACTGAACCTGACCCAGTCTAAAACTTTTATCATCGGCCATATCACCAACCTGGTCACATTTAAAATGTGATGTGAGTAGTGAAGGAGTGGGACTAGAAAAGGATACAGTGACAACCTCCAACCCCAGTCAGAACCGGAGTGTGGAGAAATTCACAAAGTGGGAATTTATTCACGTAGGAATTCTCCTTCCCAGAAGTATGGGATGGCTGAAGCTTTATATTATATCGAAGCTGGCTTCATCTGATTTTCCACAGACAGGTGAATCAGGGATAATGTTGCATGGAGAGAAAAGTGCAGCTGGGACGATAATGAGATGAGCCACGAGCTTATTTACTGGTGGAGTAGTGTCAAAGGGCCGAATGTCCCACTCGTGTCCCTCAGCCTTATGTTCTGATGTTCCATTCAGCCCTTCGGACCTGCTACACAGGGGCAGATCGAGGCCACCCGATGGTTAGATGTAGTTTGGGAAATGTAGTTGGAAAATCCAGGCTGAGCCAGGAATTGACCCGCATCCCAATCCCTCTTTTCAGGCTTCTGCTCCAGATGTGGGTCATGTTACCGACTCAGATTCGCTGTGTATACAGCCCTGTACCCACATCCAGCGTTAGCTCAAAGAAATCCTCTGCTCTCCCTTAAAGCAACATTGTATAACACCATTTTCAGGAAAATAACCAGTTACTTTCCAGAAGAATAACATAAGAACGTAAGAAAAAGAAACAGGAGCAGGCTATTCGGTCCCTCAAGCCTGCACTGTCATTTAATAAGAACATGGCTGAACTACTTCAGGGCTCAACTCCACTTTCCTGCTAACGCCTTGTATCTCTCAACTCGCTGATATGTCAAAACACAATCCAGCCAGTCTGTAAATACATTCAGTGACCCAATCTCCACAACCTTTAGGTTAGGGAATTCCAGGCATTCACTACCTTCTGAAAGAAGACGTTTCTTTGCATCTCAGTTTGAAATCGATATCCATTATTCTGTATCTACAACCCTGAGTTCGACTCTCTGCCCTGGAATTGATCCACATTCTCGAAAGCTACCTTGTCAAGCCCCCTCTGCATCTTGTCCATTTCAGTAATATCATCCACATTCATTTCAACTACAATGAATAAACGCCTCACCATTTTAGATGTACTCAATAGTTCAACCTTTTCATTCCAGGAACCCACCTAATGAACCAACCTAATTACTTGCTGCATCAGCATGCTGACGTTATGTTTCAGACACAAAAACAATCCCATCCCTTTGCACTATTCCTTTTGTGGGTGTCCTCTCCATTAAGTAACAGCCTGCCTTTTGGTTCTCAGAGTCATCCTCAAACTCGGATATATATTGCACTCAGCTCCGGCTTTCAGTATAGATTGTAATTAAATCTTGCATTGGACTGATACTTGTGATACTCCAACAGATATATTTCATCAGGAAGATCCATTAACCCTGACAGTCCGATTTCCATGCTAATATATTAGCAGTCAAATTATGAGCTTCTGTCTTGTGTAACAAGTTTTATTTCGTGAAACCTTATGAAAAATCTCGAGAAAGCCTCGTGTCTACCAGATCCCCTTTATCATGTCCGCTTGTTACATTCTCAGGGATCTCTAGAAAAAACATTGCATGATTTAACAGGCAAAATATAGATCGCCTTTCACAAAACCATGTTGACTTTGCGTGAAGCTTTTCTAAATGCCCTGCAATTTCTTCCTTAATAATAGACTCTAGCAGATTCCCAACAATAATGTTGAGGCTAAATGGTTACTGCTTTCAGTCTCGCTGTTTTCTTGAAAACAGGCGCCACATTGTAGCGTCTCCAGTTTCACTGGAACATTCCTGCAATCCAAAGAGTTATGAAATATTTCTCACAGTAGCACCAGTCACTCTGTAACCGCTGCTTTTAAAACCAACTGTGAATTACTGCTGACCTGCGTACCCTTACTCTTATCTGTTTATTAAAAAGCCTTGTTCCTTTTGTTAGAGGCAGTTCAAGAACTTCCCTCCTTTTTTGATTAGATTAGATGAGATTACTTCCAGTGTGGAAACAGGCCCTTCGGCTCAACAAGTCCACACCGCCCCGCTGAAGCGCAACCCACCCATACCCCTACATTTACCCCTTACCTAACACTACGGGCAATTTAGCATGGCCAATTCACCTGACCTGCACATCTTTGGACTGTGGGAGAAAACGGAGCACCCGGAGGAAACCCACGCAGACACGGGGAGAACGTGCAAACTCCACACAGTCAGTCGCCTGAGGTGGGAATTGAACCCGCCTCAGGCAGCAGTGCTAACCATTCTGCCACTGCCCACAATTGCTATTTTGATGATATAATTGAAATACTTACAGTGCCTTCTAATGTGTAGAATAATATAAAATTCTGGTGTAAATTATCTGTCTGTTCCCTCCAAACGTCCTCAATTTATTTTCCTGAATTCATTTCTACCAAAGGGCATACATTCATCTTGAACTTTATTTGTATAGACATTAAAGCTTGCGCTGCTTGCTTTTATATTTCTTGCTAGTTTGCTTACATCATAACGTGTCTTCCCCTTTTCCTTGCTTTCTAGATTCATACAGTCATATCGCGCACAAACAGACCCTTTGGGCCAACTTGTCCATGCTGACCAGGTTTTCCAAACTGAACTAGTCTCATCTGCTTGCATTTGGCCCATATGCTTCTGAACGTTTCCCATTTATATGTTTCGCCAAATGTCTTTGAAATGTTGTAGCTGTACTTGCATCTTCCTGTGGCAGCTCATTCCATAAGGACATTACACTGTGTGTGAAAACGTTGTCCATTTGTCCCTTTTAAATTTCCTCCTTTTAACTTTAAAGCTACGTCATCTGTGTTTGGACTCTCCTATCCTCTCAAAAAGACTTTGTCTATTCACCCTTTCCATGCCCCCCATGATATTAAAACTTCTAGAATGTCACCCCTCAACACCCCATCTGATTCTAGCTTCAAATGCAAACATTTAAAGATAAGCACTGCAAATTTGTAACAGTATTAAAAATGACAGGTAAACAACACTCAGCCCAAACTTCATAATGTGATTTGTTTTTCTCCATGTGACAATACTAAGGCAGCTTGCAATTCTTACTAGTGCTAATAAGGCGTCAAGCAAACAGATTCCTTTGTCTAAAGGGGGTGATGATCTCTACAGTGAAAACGTATCTTTGGCCAGTTCTGTGTTAAAAAAAAAGGAATTCTTATACCATGGGGTCAGCACGCACCTTTAGCAGAGTGAGAAGAAGGCTGAGCGTACTTTTTGGATTTGGGATCACAATGTGAATTCAGTGCAAAGGGAGAATGGTGTTTTCAATACGGTTTACTCCCAGAATGAAACTTTCCAGAGTGAGATGTGTGTGGGAAACAGCATGAATGAAGATGCCAAGCCACACTCAGACCAGAGGCAAGGTGGCAGCACAAAACGCAGCTTGATGTTAGTGCAGGGTAGGTAGACTTGGTCAAAGAGCTTTAGGTGAAGTGGGGAGGGACCACAATGTGAGAGAATGTGCTCTGTAATTGGAGATGGAGAACCTGGAATCAGGAAGGGGAGAGGAGCAGGGAGGAGGTGGAGTAGCAATGGCAGGGGTTTCTGGGGGGAATTCAGGAAGCACAGCTGGAAGTCATGCCCAGCATCTGCTTATGGTCCCTGAAATAAACATCCTCAATCGGGCCCTACACTAATGCTCATCATAGTATCCTTGACAACCATGGGTGGTACAACTTCTAATCGAGTCCTTCTTCTTGATCAGAAACAACAATTTCTGAGCGGTATTGGATATCTGCTTGAATGTCAGCCCAGGTATACCCACTGAACTTCCTCTGGGTTTACTTCCACATCCCGCTTCAGATCAGATGTGAGACAGAAAGCCTCAATTTAGATGTCTGGTTCTTTTCAATCATTCAGGGGGGACTTCTGCATGTAGCTGTACACATGATCAGTGGAGGCTGACTCCATTCTCCCAGTTTCTCCGTCTCTGTTGTTTCTGTTTGATGACACCACATTCCAGTGAACTGCATGTGACGTGACCTCCTTTTCCTTCAAATCGGAAATCCGGTAATTCCGGTGGACAGGGCCTTCAACTGTGACTATCCCATCTCCCACGCTTCTGCCCTCACTTCGTCCTCTCCTTCCCAGAACAATGATAGATCTCCCCTTGTCCTCACTTCTACTGTACTTGAATCCACATTCACAGAATGATCTTCCGCCACTTCCACCATCTCCAATGGGACAGCACCATCAAACACATCTTTCTCTCGCGACCAGTGACAACATTTCTTAGGGACCATTTCTGCTGTAACACCCTCCATCATCCCGAACACTTCCCAAATCCCCATGACACCTTTCCATGCAATTACAGAAGCTGCAACACTTGCCCATTCACCTTTCTCTCCTCACTGTCCAAGACCCCAAACATACCTTCCTGGTGAAGTAGCATTTCACTTTTACTCTTTCAATCCGGTCTCCTGTCAATGCTGCTCACAATGCTGTCTCCTTTACACTGGGGAGACCAAACAGAGACTGATTCGAGGACCACTTTCACTCTATCTGTAGAAATAACCCTGAGCATCTCATTGCTTCTCATTTCAATAAGCGACCTTGCGCTCATCCTAACATTTCGGTCCTGAGCTGCTGCAATGTTCCAGTGAAACACTACCCAAGCTCGAGTAACACCTAACTTTATACTTTGATGTGTCACAGCCTGCAGGAGTTAATACACAATTCCAAATTCACAGCCTGACTGCATTATGGCTGTTATCCAATTTTCATATATTCTACTTCCTGGCCTCCCAATGATCTCGTCTGTGTCTTTTTCATCCTGCACTCAATAGAGACAATCCATTTCTGCCATCCACACTTTAATTTACACCAATTTTATATCTGTTTCTCTTTCACCACAATTAAAAGCCCATCCCTCTGTGCCATTGCGTCTCCACATGCTCTGTTTCCTTTCATCCCTCGTCCACCTTTGCCAAGGCATTAAGCAGCCCTTTTCAGTTCTGAACAAGGGCCACGCTGGTCTTGAAACAGTATCTCTGTTTCTCTGTCTCCACAGATACTGACAGACCTGCTGAGTTTCTCCAGAAATTTCTGGTTTTGAACATGTTCAAAGGTATATGTCAAAGCTGCTCAAATGTCCTGACCCACTTGGTTTGCCTTACACTGGGAAATGAAATATAACAAATGGGTGCACAAATATCTTGGTTCTGAAACTACATAAGACTGAAATCATTGACAGTACAGAGTTCTTATTAGAAGCCATGGAGAGAACAGAGTGAAGCACATTTAATTTAAACACTGAAAATGGCATAACTGCAAGTGAAAACGTTCAGATGAATGTTAGAATTAGAATCGCTACAGTGTGGAAACAGGCCCTTCAGCCCAACAAGTCCACACCGATCCTCTGAAGAGTAAACCAAGCACACCCATTTTCTTATCCTATATTTACCCCTGACTAATGCACCTAACCTGGGAATTTTTGGGTTGTGGGAGGGAACCAAAGCACTCAGAAGAATCCCACAGGGAGAATGCGCAAGTTCGACAAAGACGGTCGCTGGAGGATGGAATCAAACCTGGGTCCCGAGCGCTGTGAGGCAGCAGCAGTAACTACTGAGCCATGGTGCTACCTCACGGAATATGTTTTGGAGTTTTTAAAAACATGACAAGTAAGAGATGTGACATAATAAACAAACGCTCAGAGGAATGAGAATATGAAAATGGAAGTGCTACCACATCAGAGACCAGAGTAGCTCACGGGGTACGGGTCAATGTGTCTCGGTATGCGTTGGGCAACAGACATCAGAATTGCATTGTAGAAACTGCAGCTCAAACCCGGGAATTCATGTAATAGTGTAGATCACAGTTGGACAGAAGGAGAATTGTACTGAGTCACAATCTGTAACTTTTTGCCCAGGATAATTCCTCAGTACATTACTCCAATTAACATTGTGAATGATGTTTCAGTCACGAGTGTAGGTGAACATACCAGGATCAGAGCCGTGTGTGCCTAAAACTGATGACAACCCATTTAAAGCTGCCACACTTGACTACTCACTTACATTGCAAACAGCAGGACTAACATCTGATAGAGAGGACGAAATGATTACAAAGCAAACAGATCAGATCGAAGCTCTGCAGTCCGGCCACAGCCAGTTAGAAATGGAGTTGAACTATTAAACAACTGACGAAAGAAGAGGACTCCACAAATACTTTAAAAAATGTTCAATGGGATTAGTGTGTTGCTGGGAAGGCCATCATTTATTGCCCAGAGGGTAGTTAAGAGTCAAACACATCGCTGTGAGTCTGGAGGTAGAGGTAGGCCAGAGCAGGAATGAATGGCAGTTTCCTTCCCGAAATGGCATCTGCGAACAAGATGGATTTCCCACACAATCAGCAACTGTTTCATGATCATCATTAGACTCTTAATTCCAAACATTTATTGGATTTGAATTCCACCATTTGCTGGGGCAGTATTCGAACTCAGGTCACATGAGCATTGCCTGGGTCGCTCGACTAACAGCTAAAATACCACTAGGTTATTACTTTGCCATTCCCCGAAAGAATGGAACTTTGCTGCACATCAGTGTAAAAGACAGTATGCAATGTCTGCACCATCCTCAGCCAGAATTGTTACTTAGATGATGCCCACAGAATCACAGATGCCAGTCTCCAACCAATTCGATTCGCTGCCCCTGACACGAAGAAACAACTGAACACAGTAGCTAAGAAAAAGTCAATGGACCCTGACACCATTCCTGCAATAGGACTGAAGACTTGTGCTGCATAACAAGCCGTGTCCCTGGGGAAATTGTTTTATTCCAGCTCCAACTCTGACATCTCCCTGGCAACGTGGAAAATTCCTCAACTATGTCCAGTCCCTTAAGAGAAGAATAATTACAATCTGACCATTTACCACCCCCTCAGTCCCATCACGATAGACAAAATGGTGTGAGTTATTTTTGACAGAGCTGTTAAGAAGCACAGAAATTATCTGCTCAGTGTGGTTTCCGATTGGTCCCCATGTGGAGATGGTGCTATTGTGGAAATATCACTGGATTACCAATCCCTACCAGGCTAATGCTCTGGCAGCTGGTGGAAGTTAACATCAACTAATAAGATATCGAAATCTAAACTTTGCTGTCAGTAACAGTGACATCGAAGCCAATGTCGATTGTAAACACCAATTGTCTTCCCAATGTATTTTCAGGCAGTGAATCTCCCCTGCTTTCCTGGTCTGGCCTAAAAGTGCCTCCAGACGACAGACATGTGGCAAACTCTTCAACGGTCTCTAAAATGCCAAGCAAGACATTCTATTGCATCAAACTATTCCGAGCCCTTAATTGATAAAATTGGATAGAACTCCCAGCACCAGTCTCGGTATCAGAAAAGGCAATGGGAAACACAGTCCTGTTGATCCAGCAGATGCCTCCTGCCTAACAGTTGAGAGCTTGTGGCACATTTACAGAGTTTTCCCACGGACTGCACAGAAACATTGGGAAAGGAGTTGGTCATTCAACACTGTGAGCCTCCCCCAGTCTAGTTTTTGGTCTAACCTCTCTTCATTTTTTTTTTCACAAACACTACATACTGTATATCCTTTGAAGTGATTAATTATTTGAACAATATGAATTAGGAACATTGGTCCATCAATTTTGCTTTAGATTAGATTACTTACAGTGTGGAAACAGGCCCTTCGGCCCAACAAGTCCACACGAACCCACCGAAGCGCACCCACCCAGACCCATTCCCCTACACCTAACACTACAGGCAATTTAGCATAGCCAATTCACCTAACCTGCGCTTTCCCATTCAATATAATGATGGTTGATCCTTTCTCCCCACACCAAACTTCTGCTGCAACCTGCCCCTTTAGTGTCAAGAAATACTTAAAGAAATTCAGTGTCTTGGCTTCCACAGGCTTGTGTAGCATAGAATTCACAGATTCACCAGTCTGTGAGTTCAGACATTTATTCTCATCTCAATGCAGAGTGCCCTGACCGTAGCTAATACTGTGGCCATTTGTTATAGACGTCCCAGCCAGGTTAATTATCATCCCTGCTTCCAATATATCTCGCCCTGTCAGAGTATTATATATCTCACTGAGATCTCCTCTCTTTTTCCTACACCACATGGAATACAGACTCAGTCGCCCCAAACTCTGCTCCCACAACAAGTTTGTCATCCTAGAGATCAGTCTGGTCATTCTTTGCTGCTCTCCCTGAATGTCAACTTTGTCCTTTGTTAGGTAAGGAGACCAAAACTCCACACAATACTGCACAATGTTCGAGATGGGGTCTCATCAAGGTCATGTACAGCTGTAATAAGATACCCTTATGCCTGAACTGAAATTCCCCGGAAATGAAAGTCAACATAACATTTGCCTTCCTAACTGCCTTCAGCTTCTCCAGTAATGCTTTCAGTGACTGGTGTACAGGGAGATCCAGATCATTTTCAATGTTACATATACCCAATTGGTGGGTCTATGTACACTGGGCAGCGTGCCAGTGCCAATCCCAGTATTGACGTCTGGCTTCAGAATGCACAGCCGTGAATGAACCTCAGAGTTCGGTGAAAAGGTCAACAAAAGTATGCACGTTAGTATCTTCACAGATCAACATTTTCACATCAATTCCTTTTGAAATGCTAGCCTGATATTATATTTTTCCAACCAAAATGTTCAGTGTTACGTCCATCCACATTGTTGTTCATCTGCCACACCTTTGCCCATTCCATCCACGTGTTTCAATTACCTTGAACTTCTTTACATCCGCCTCACCCAATCAATTCTCAGTTTGGTGCCATCAGCAGATTTTGAAACATTACATTTAGTACCCTCGAGCAGATGTTTAATCTGCTTCCTGAATAGATGGGTGCCAAATGACAATTCCGGGATCATCCTGCTCGTAATTGCTTTCCACTCCAAAAAAAGGAACTGTTTATTCTGACTCACTTTTTCTTTCAGCTCTCTACCATTCTCAACCCATGCCAGTATATTAGATCTCCCTGTTGCACACTGTTATGGGCCAGGACAGACCACCTCAAGTCATTTCAAGGAAGTAGTGCAGACTCAAACTTTGCTTGTTGCCTTAAGCAGGTGTAAGGCAGATATTCCAGGAGTGATGCAGCTGGTCAAACCACTTAGTTTTAAATAAAACAGAATTTATTTTCAAGGTTACGGAATGAAACGCAAACAGAAGAATGCAGAATTACAACCCATCCGAAAACCCAACAGATTATCCTAACTTAATGATGTTAGCAAATTAAATTCATAAGGAGTGGGTACATGGGAAGACCAAGAACTGGTTTTCAATCCAACCTACAAAAATGTAAGGCATTACTGTGTAACATAATTAGAGATGACAATACCAAGAGACAGCCAATTAGAAGCCATATCCATGTTACTAGTTCCACAGTAAGTAGAACTAAAGTGACTATTCCCAGCTTTTGTCATTTTAAAGCTTTATAAATAAATATTAAAAAATATTAAAAGTTGGCGACTCAACTAATCTTCCAGGTGAAGCTTTCTGGTCTCCAGTAGCACTCCATTTCTCAACTGAGAATCTGAAAATGGTTGAAAGCCATTGGGTGGTACCGTGGCACTGTAGTTAGCACTGCTGCCTCACAGCGCCAGGGACCCGATTCAATTCCCGCCTCAGGCAACTCTCTGTGTGGAGTTTGCACATTCTTCCCTGTCTGTGTGGGTTCCCACTGGGTGCTCCGGTTTCCTCACACAGTCCAAAAATGCGCCGGTTAGCTGAATTGGCCATGCTAAATTGCGCGTAGTGTTCGGTGAAGGGTTAAATGTAGGCAAATGGATCTGGATAGGTTGCTCTTTGGAGGGTCGGTGTGGACTTGTTGGGCCAAAGGGCCTGTTTCCACATTGTAAGTAATCTGTATCTAAATAATCTAAGGTGTTGTTCGAAGTACTTGAAACAATCCCCACAAACACCCCATGGAAAAATCAAACACAGGTTTTTCCAGGAGAGATATCAGAGAGAGGGGGAATCAGCATGGACCTTCTTCTTTGGCCTGGTAACTTCACAACTGGCTGCCTGCTTTCAGTAAACAGCCAGTCTGTGAAAATTCAGTCCAAACAAATCAAAGCAGAGGGTCTACGCTGGGAGAACGGGCCACTCCCCTTTCATAAGAACAGGAGGACTAGGAGCAGGAGTAGGCCATCTGATCGTTCTAACCTGCTCAGCCATTCTGTAACATCAAGGCTGATCTACTCGTGGACTCATATCCACTTACCCGCGCTCTCACCGTATCTGTAATTTACTTCATTGTTCAAAACATATCCATCTCAGCTTGAAAAACATTTACTGAAGTACCGTCAACTACTTCCCTGGCAGACAATTCCATAGAATTACAAGCATCTGGGTGAAAAGGTTCTTTCTCAATTCAATCCTAAATCTGCTCCCTCTAATATTGAGGTTATTCCATCTTGTCCTAGCTTTACCTGCCAGTGGAACCATCCTCTCTACTTTTTTCTTACGTCATCCCTTAATATTTTTTTTTCTATAAGATCCTCCCCTCATTCTTCTAAATTCCAATGAATATAATGCTGCTCTACTCTGTCTCTCCTCATAAGACAACCCCCTCAACTCCAGATTCACCAGAGTGAATCTCCTCTGCACCACCTCCACTGCCAGTTGATCCCTTTTGCAAGTAAGGCGGCCAAAACTGCTCACAATACTCCAGGTATGACTTCACCAGCACCCTGTACAGCTGCAACAGAACCTCCCTGCTTTTAAATTCAACCCCTTTCACAATGAAGAACAAAATACCATTTACCTTCCTAATTACTTGATGTATCTGCAGATCAACCTTCTGTGATTCATGCACAAAGAGACCCAAGTCCCTCTGCACAGGAGCATGCTGCATCTTTTTACAATTCAAGTAATAATCCTTTTTATTGGTCCTCCTATCAAAATAGATTACTTCATATTTATTAACATTGTATTCCATCTGCCAGACCTTTACCCATTCATGCAATGTAACTATTTTCCTCTGCAAAGTTTCACAGTACTCTGCACACTTTACTCTGCCGCTCATCTTCTTGCCATCCGCAAACTTTGATCAACTACGCATGCTCCCAACTCCACATTATCTATATAAATTGTGAATCATTGCAACCACAACACTGATCCCTGAGGCACACCACTCAGCACTGATTGCCAGCGAGGATAACACTCATTTATACCCACTCTTTGCTTCCAGTTAGTCAACCAATCTTTTATCCATGCTAATACTTCAGCCGTAACGCCATCCATCTTTATCTTATGCAGCAGCCAACTATGTGGCACCCTGTCAAAGCCTTTTTGAAACCTAGATACACCACATCCTCGTTGTCTACCTTGCTCGTAATGTCTTCGTAGATTTCCAAAAGACTTGTTAAGCATGATCTGCCCTTCATGCATCCTTACTGCATCTGAGCAATGGGCTGTTTTCTCTCAAAATGCCTTGCTATTTCTTCCTTGATAATATAGTCAAGGCATCTTCCACACTACTCAGATTAAGCTACCTGGTTTATAATTCCCCAACATTTATCTACCTGCCTTTTTAAACAATGGCGTCCCATTTGCTGTTTTTCAATCTTCTGGGACTGCCCCAGAGTTCAGCAAATTTTATAAAATTACCACAAGTATACTTGTTATTTCTCCCGCTATCTTTTTTGTACCCTGGGATACATTACATCAAGGCCAGGGGATTCGTCTACCCTTAGCTCCATTAGCTTGCCCAACGCTACCTCCTCTGTAATAATGATTGTTCACAAGTCCTCACCTACCCTCATCTCTTTGGTAAAAACAAGGACTGCAGATGCTGAAAACCAGATTTTAGATTAGACTGGTGCTGGTAAAGCACAACAGTTCAGAGCATTCCTGATGAAAGGCTTTTGCTCGAAACGTCGATTTTTCTGCTCCTCAGATGCTGCCTGAACTGCTGTGCTTTACCAACACCACTCTAATCTAGACTCTTCATCTCTTCGTCGATCACAGGCATGTTATTAGTGTTGTTCACTATGAAGACTGATACAAAGTACCTGTTCAATGCCTCAGCCATTTCATCATATCCTATAACTAAATGCTCCTTCTTACCCTTTTCAAGGATCAACATTTAAGTTAGCCACTTATTTTCATTTTATATATTTAGGGAATCATCTGCTATCTGTCTTCATGTACTGTGCTAGTTTTTTTTTTCTCGTGTTCTATCCTACTTTTCTTTACAGCTCTTTTCGTAGCTGTCTGTTGACCTTTAATCTTTTCCCAATCTTCTAGGTTCCTGCTGTTCTTGGCCATTTTGCATTCCATCTCTTTCAATTTGATAACCTTGCGTATTTGCTTAGACACCCACGGCAGACTTCCCCTTTTTATGCAGTCTTTCCTTTTCACTGAATATACTTTAGCTTAGGACTTTGAAAAAATACTTTGAAAATCCTCCACTGCTCGTCAACTCTCACCATAAAGTGTTTGTTTCCAGTCGACTTTTGCCAAGTCCTCCCTCCATTCTGTTGTAGTCTCCTTCATTGAAGCACAGGACCCTGGTATTGAATTTTATCTTCACTCTCCGTCTGTGTTTTAAATTCAACCATACTGTGACCATTCTTTCCAAGTTGGTTCCTAACTATGAGGTCATTAATTATTCTTGTCTCATTTTTAGCTCACTCCTCGTTGTACGTGTTTTAATTGTAGATTTGAAAGCATTCCCAAGTAGTCAAACCCAGACTCTTCGGATTCGCTGCTTTTAAGACCGCTATGAAAGAAAAACAAGGACAGCATAACCTTGTTAAAGGAGTAGCATTGTCACAACACTACACTTGGGATGTCATCAGAAATGTTTCTGATAATCCAAAATCACTGCATATGTTGCTTCGTCATAATTTATTTCGCAGTCGGATTCTTAAATATGATTCGTCATTAATAATTTGATATTGACTTGATCCATTTTCATTCCTTTCAAATTAACATAATTCTCAAAGTTCCCTGGCAAAGCATTCTTTCTAATAGACTCTTGTATTGTCCTGACTGCTTCTTTGGTGCTAAGCAGACTGTAATTCCCTGCTGTCTCCTTGCCTCCTTTAGAAATATTGGGGTTACATTTGCTGCTCTCAAATCTGTCAATTCAATCATCAGGAATTTGGAAGACGGCAAGCAAAGTATCCATTATTCCCATGGCTACCTCCTTTAGGAATCAGAGATATAGATTATCATTCGATGGGGATTTATCAGATTTCAGAACAAATAATTTCTCCAAAACTACTTATTTAGTGATTTGATTGTATTTCCTTTCTTTCACAGCAGACCTAGAATTGTTTGGAAGCATTTAAAAAAAAACCCTATCATGAAGGCAGAACGGAAGGAGAAGCTTCATAGTCTGCCATTTTCCTGTTCTCCATTCGTTGGTTTTGGACTGCAAGGAAGCTACAATTATTTTCTCCAACATTTGACCTTGGTATATTGTACATTGAGAAGATTTTACATTTCACGCTTGTTAATGTACTCTTCCAAAACTCATTACTTCCTGTCTTAAGCTGTTCAATGATTGACCTTCCACAGCCATTCAATCACAGAAGCATAGACTCTGTACGATCAAAAATACAGCACGATCTATATTGTTCCAAATTTCCTACATCAGTCCCGTAGCCATGAATGGTATGACACTTCAAGTGCTTGTCCAAATAATTTTTAATGGCTGTGAGGTGACCCGTGATAACTGCCCCCCTTAGGAAGTGCATTCCAGATCACATGACCCTCTGGGTGAAAAAGAATCCCTGAATCATCTCTAAACCTCAAATGCTTCCCTTTAAAAGTGTGCTCCCCTGTTCTTGGCCATTTGACTAAAAGGAACAGCTGCTGTCCTTCTATCCTGTCCATGTTCCTTGTAATCTTTTACTTCTGAATCACATCCCCCTCAGCCTTCTCTCATTCAAACTAAACAACCCGAGCTTATCCAGCCTCTCTCCATAGCTGATATACTCCATCATTGGAAGCATCCAGGTGAATCTCTGCACCCATTCCAGAATAATCATATACTTCCTGTAATGTGGCTCCAAGAACTCCACACAGTATTCCATATTGAACTCACCAAAGTGCTAGATAGATCTTGTAATCTATGCCTCGATGAGTAAGTGTTATGCCTACTGTTTCAATTGACTTCTTACATAACCTTTTATTCTCCCCCGTCACATTCAAGAATGTGTGGAAAAAGCTCCCTATGAGCTTTCTTGTGTGATACAATTCATTGCATATTCTCCATTTAGTTCCTTCTTCCAAAGTGCATGACATCAGTTATCAGAGTTACATTCCATCTGCCATTGATCCACCAATCTGACTATTCCATCTGTATCTTACTGTAACATAAGACCTTCCTCCTCACTGCCAACCACCCGGTCAATTTCTGTATCAAACACAGACTTACGTATCACACTCCCACTCACCCTCGACATTCACACCTGCACCATTTATGAATACCACAAGTAATAAGGGACACAGCACTGATCATTGTGGTATACCAGGGGACACCGGACTCCAGTCACTCAAACAGCCTTCTACCACCACCTACTTTGTGCAAAATTTTCTTTAACACTGATCTGAAACACACTGGTGTTTCGTTCCCTGTTCTATCTCTACAACCCTTCCAATAAAGGGTGTTCTCCAGTCCTCGGACACCTCACCTGTGACCAGATTCTGTTTAAACATTTGTATCAGCGCCTTTCATCCCTTGTCTCCAACAGCAGCCTGAGATGTAACTGATCTGGACCTGGGGATTGGTCCAATTTTATACCAGCCAACACCATGAATCCCTGCTCACATCTTACATCAATCTGTTCAAGAGCTTCATCTTCTTGAATTCTGTACCTGCATCCTCCTTTTCCCAAGTAAAAAGATGTGAAGTTCTCATATAACAATCAATCGCGTCTCCAGTTTCACACACAGATTCCCGCCCTGATCCCAGACCAAGTCTCCTCAGCAGACCATCGTGCCATCTGAGAGATTAATCTGGAGAATGCCCATTCAGTATATGTGATCAGTATATTTTACTTAGATCACGACATCAAACTTGTCCAGGTCCAGTCCAGGTCCAGGTCTCCCCAACTCTCTGTGTTACTGGTGCAGAATGTCTTTACTTCTAGTCGGAGCAAATCACAGCAGAAGCTGAATCTGCACTGATTCCAACACATGCTAGAGGTCACAGTGAGTCAGACAGCACCGTAAAGAGAGAGCAAGCTGATACTTTGAGTCTAACTGATTCTTCATCGTCTGTATTCGGATTCCCTTTAAAGGAAGGCGTTTAAAGGGACACAGCACTGAAACCTGTGGCACACCAGCGTACACCGGTCTTCAGTCACACAAACAACTTTCTATCACCACCTATGTTCTCCAATAGTTTTTCTAATGCTTACCTTCCCCTGTTTGCATATGCTCCTACCAACACACTTTGCTTCAATGTTTTCTGCTAACTTACTGTGTGTGCTAATTAAACTTCTTCCTGAATATCTGACTGTACAACATTCACTGATTCGCCATTGTTTACAAATACAAGAGATATGTTCAAGAAAAAAATCGTAAATTATAACTTCCCTTTCATAAATGCAGAACAATTCACTTGAAATTTGCTATAACTTTCTCAGTGTCCAATAAGATCTTCGTTGCAACAGATTCCCTACTGTGGATGACAACTAACTGGCCTGTAGTCCTCCACTCTCCCACTTGCTCCGTTCGTAAATCATTTGAATGCATTTATAACCTTCCGAAGTGAATGCAGAGAAATACAGTGGTCCCTGTTGCAATCAATATGTGTATTGCTGTTTTCTCTGAAATTTCAGTTTGAATTATATCTGGTCTGTCAGACTTATCAATCTTCATCCCAGTTCTGTTTACAAATATCACCTCGTAACTGTATATGAATTATTTTAGTCTTTAGTTGCAAAGGTCCCGTGGTGACTTGGTATTTCTGGGAGATTTTCTGGATCTTACTCTTTGAAGACAGATGCAATGTCACTGTTTCGTTTCCTAGTCTCCTTTCGTTCTCTGCAATAAATTATCATATCCACACATTCGCTGTGCCACATTTGATCTTGATTTCATTTTCCTTTCAAGTATTTCGCCAGTATTTACAATTAAAGAAGAAAATCACAGCACAGGAACAGGCCCTTCAGCCCTCCAAGGCTGTGTCGATCCAGATCCTCTATCTAAATCTGTCGCCTATTTTCTAATGGTCTGTATCCCTCTGCTTCCTCATGTTAAATGACGCTATCATCCCCTCCTCTACTACCTCCGCTGGCAACCACCCTCTGCGCAAAGAACTTTTCTAGCATATCTCCAATAAACGTTTCCCCTTTCATCTTGAATTCTTGACCCCTAGTAACTGAGTCCCCCACTCTGGGAATAAGCTTCTTGCTATCCACCCTGTTTCCATCTCTCATGACTTTGTAAACCTCAATCAAGTCCTCCCTCAACCTCCGTCTTTCTAATGAAAATAATCCTAATCTACCAAACCTCTCTTTATATTCCGTTCTCTCCATACTAGGCAACATTCTGGTGAAATCCTCTGCCCTCTTTCCAAAGCATCCAGATCCTTTCAGTAATGTGGCAACCAGAACTGTCCGCAGTATTCTGAATGAGGCCGAACCAAAGTCCTGTACAATTGTAATATGGCCTGCCTACTCTTGTACGCAATAGATTCCAACAGATTCCCTCCTGTGGGTGACGAGTTAACTGGTCTGTGGTTCTCCACTTCTTAAATTGTTAGAATGCTGGAAGGAAAGTATGCTGTATGCCTTCTTGATCATTCAATCGACCTGCCACTTTTAGCGAACAATGGACCTGAACACTCAGATCTCTCTGCATATCAATTTTCCCCAGGGCTTTTTCCAGTTACTGTATAATTCCCTCTCGAATTGGATCTTCCAAACTCCATCACCTCACATCTGCCCTTTCTCCACCCAACTCTCCAATCTATCTACATTCAGCTGTGTTTTCTGACAGTCCCCTCAACTTTCTGCTACTCTACAATCATAGTGTCATCTGCAAACTTGCTCATCAGACCACCTATACCTTCCTTCAGATCATGTAAGTATATCACAACAAACAGTGGTCCCAGCACGGATCCCTGTGAAACACCACACAGAACAGTTGTCCATGTTGAGAAACTCCATTCCATTACTACTCTCTGTCTCCTGTTGCCCAGCCAGTTCTCTAATCCATCTAGCTAATACACCATGGACGCCTTGCGACTTCACCTTCTCCATCAGTCCATCTCATCAAACGCCTTACTGAAAGCCATGTATATGATATCTACAGCCCCTTCTCCACTATCAACTTTGTCATTCCTCAAAGAATTCTATTATGTTTGCTAAGATGTGACCTTCCCTGCACAAATCATGGAAGGTCTTGTGTGGAGTCCGACTTGTTTTACCCTGGAGTCATACTGGTTTTATTTCCCAAACAGGACTTTATAAAATGCCACAATGATTGGCTGCGTACAAATTGAATGTTGTTTTGAACGAAATACAATTTTTCCACAAATATAAATCTGCAAACGCAAATTAGGTCCCCAGATTTATATGTGTGACTGTGCGAGAGATGGGGAGTGTGGGGTGGGGGGGGGGGGGTGTGGGGTGCGGGTGTGTATGTTTGTGCCCGTCTGTGAGAGAAAGAGGGTATGTGTGTGTATGTTTAAGGATGAGAGTGAGAGCCTGTGCTCACGTTAAGACACAGACAGATTTGGCAGATCCCTTTCCCCACACACACACAGTCCCTGGATTCAGAGCTTCCATGCTCTGCAGCCTCGACTCCATTTGTTGTTCATGTTACAGACGCTGATGTTGTAACTACAGTCCCCATGCTCCATCCAGAGTTGGGTCATCAAATCCTCTGGTGTCTCTGAATGTCTGAGGCAGCTCACAGCACAACCTCCAACAAACCATCCCCAGCCCCTCCACTAACGTTTCAATAACAAGAGACAATCAGACTTCCCTCCACTAAAAGTGAGATATTTAATCCATTATAATTATACTTCAGGGTTCTCCTCGTGTTTCTGACCACGTGATCAGCTGAAAGGGACAAACATAGGCGTTCAGTGGACAGGCACAGACCAAGTTTTAAAGACATGAGACAAAGATACTGAAACTCCCTGTTCAACATGGAGCACGACGTGGGACACACCGAGAAGTGAACAGCTGCCCTGCATACACACACACACCTCTTCATGAACCTCCTCAAGAGACACACCAGGAAGTGAACAACAGCCCAACACACACTCCCCGTCCATGGAGTAACACATGGGACACAGCGGGAAGTGAACAATAGCCTGACACACACCATTACATTATTTCTGAACTTCATAATGCCAGTATTCGATACAATGCACAACCAAAAAACAAGGCCAGGGAATGATACAGATGTACAGAGACATTCACATTATCGATAGAAACGGACAATTTATGCAGAAACAGAGCATGTTGTTGATATATGAGGAACAAACAAGGGAGTGGGTCTATCTGGAGCAGTCAGACCTTGGCGGGTCAGGTCACAAGAATGAGAACATTGAATAAAGGAATTGCCAGAGCAGCTGACCAAATTTGTTCTACTAAATTCTGAATCTGCTCACAGAACAAACGCAGAAACTATACACTGGGACAAGTAAACAACCCAGCATGGAGAGCAGCGCAGTTTATGCCAGTGCATTGCTCAGCAAGATGGACTATCTGCCCAGCATGGAGAGCTGTGCAGACTATCCCAGTTCATTGCTCAGTACGGTGGACTATCTGCCCAGCATGTGGAGCTGTGCAGATCATGCTAATGTATTGCTCGGTAAGGTGGACTATCTGGCCAGCATGGGGAGATGTGCAGTCTATGCTCGTGTATTGCTCAGTAAGCTGGACCAGCTGTCCAGCATAGCAGTATTGTAAAGCTTTGCCAGTATATTGCTGCTACATTTGCACTACGCATCTGACCAACACTGGACAATTTACTGCCTATACTGCGAGTGACAGTAAATAGGCTCTCACAAAATAATGTCACTGTATCTTCATGCATCAGTTCAAGGGAAGGGGTTTTATGTGTGCGTGTGTGTGGTTCTGGGGCAGTATTAGATGTGAAAATACTTGTCTAAGAGAGAGCACACATGGAAATCAGTTCAAATGTGAACAACTGTTAGGGCTTGGTATAATGAACAGAGAGAGATAGTTCATGGGCAGCTGTTAATGACGTGCTTGAGAATATTAAAGTGAAGGCATTGCCGGACCCAGTAGCATAATAGATCAGTACGCACAGGAATGATGGACGGATGGGGAGTTCTGTGTGATATCAGATATGAGCTGTGGAGTATTGACGCTGATTTGTTTCTGCAGGTTTGCAATTGTGAGTGTCAGCAACAGACGAATGCCATCTTTAAGACCGTATTTCACAGCTCATGGTTCAAATAGCAGATGGGATGAGTCAGTAAATTATATGCTGGATTTATCAATAGTTATAATTAGGAATGGTCAGGATATAGTGTCTGGAATTGGTTCATTGCCAAAGGGATCACTACTGTTGTCATTTGTCTATTTCAGCTTCAGATATTGGCCAGGAATGAGATGGAGACAGAGGAAGGAAATGCAGTTTGTAACCAGAACAGAAGATAGTGACCTCAATGCTTTCAATATTTAGATAGCAAGTTCAGTGATAAAACGAATCATGGTTCACAGCTGAAACTGTGCAGGTTAACATAGCAACCCATGAGTAACACTGCCAGAAGCAAGGAGGGAGAGAGTGATTTAACAATTTAGTAGTGGTTTGTCAAGTGAATATGTGGATTTAGAGTCCTAGCAGGAACAATAACAGTGGCAAGGATGATACTGTCAAACACGATTTATAGAAGTAATGACTGAACAGTGAGACTTACCAGGTACAACAACAAAAGCCAGGATTGGATAATAAAAATATTGTATAATGTAAAGTGCATATTTGATGCGCTACGATAATAATATGTAGAAAGAAACCAAACATCCCAGTATAAACTCCTGTTCATTCCTGGGACATTCCAGTCTAATGTTCTCAGATTCTGATTGATTGCTGTAACATTCCAGATTCTTGTGCTCAGACTCTGATCTCTCCCCCCTGTCACTCTGGAGCTGTTGATTCCTGTTGGTGATGCACCCACCATACTGTGGGATAACACATTGAACGGAGCCCACTTATCAATAAAAAATGGAAACCGTCCACTGGGGTAATTGCAACCCATGGAGACTAACATTAATCACAGTCACTGAACAAACAGGTCCAGTTAACCCCTTCCTGACATCACTTTTCATATCCCAATAAAAGTGAACATTTTCTCGGTGTGGGTGGAATGGATGGGCGTTGCTTAGGGGTGGACCATATATCTTTCAATCTTCTTATTGTTTCTTTCGTGCATGTGGGAGTAGTGCCAGAACACTGCAGGACTGTTTATACTGTTTATAAACGGCGACAGTGAAAAAGTAACAGACCCGCTGCATAAGGTGACTGGTGGGGTAATTTCCAGAGCCAATAAACCAATGTATATGTTTATTGTCCATTTACTAGTGTAATGTTGCTCCTGGTTTTATGTGCACTGCTGTCAAATTCTTCCATAACCTTGGGACATCATTCAGAGCATCGAGACTGCTGCGCAGGAACAGGACTTTTTTAAGTGACTCTTGGTTAGGCACGTGGATTTTAGTACAATGATGGGCATGAAGGTTAGTCTGACCTTAGAGTAGGAGAAACTGCCGGCACAACATCAACAGCTCAAGGGCTTGTACTGTGCTGCACTGTTCTATGATCCATGAACTAATCAGATGTACCCCAGATCTGTTGGGAAGCTACAGAAGTAATTGTTCGGTCTCTGGCTGAGATATTTGTATCATGGACAGTCGCAGGTAAGGTTGTGCCATTATTTAAGAACAGTTGGTAAGGAAATACCAGGAAACTGTTCACAAGTGGGACTGATGTCATTGGTGGGTAAGTTGTTGGAGGGGATTCTGAGGGACAGCATTTACTTGTGTTTAGAAATCTAAATTACACACATGACTTTGTGTGTGGAAAAGCGTGTCCCACTAATTTGATTTATCGTTTTTAAGAAGTGACGAATAGGATTGACAAAGGCACAGAAATAGAACTGTGGAATAGAATATAGACTTTAGTAAGGCATTCAAAAAGGGTCCGAATGGTAAACTGGTTAGCATGGTGGCATCGCATGGAATACAGGGAGAGTTGAAGGTAATTGGCTCGAAGGATAATAGAAGAAGGAAATGTTTGTGAACTGTTATATATTTTTTTACTGGAGTCCTGTGACCAGCAGTGGGCCACAAAGATAGGATGGATTTTGGCATTTTATAATAAATGATTTGGATGTGAATACAGTAGGAATTGTGAGTTTGCAGATAACACCAAAATTGGTGAGGTAGTGGACAGTGAAGATGGTTAACTCAGAGTAAACCGGGACGCTGATTAGATAGGCTAAAGGGCCGAGGAGTGGCTGATGGAGTTCATGTTAGACAAACGGAAGATGTAACATTTTGTTGAGGCAAATTGTGTTCGCACTTATAGTTAGGTCCTGGGAAGTGTTTTCAAACACAGACAGCTACATAGAAATTATAGAAGCCCTGCAGTGTGGAACCAGGCCATTTGGCCCACCGAGTCCACACTGACCCTCAAGATAACATCCCGACCAACAAACCCAAACGTTACCCGGTAACTCTACATTACCCATAGACAATCCACCGAACCTGCACATCCCTGGATACTTCGGAGCAATTTAGTGAGGTTATTGAACCTAATCTGGACATTTTTGGTTGTGAGAGGAAAACCAAACACCCAGAGGAAACTCACGCACACACAGGGAGAAGGTGCAAACACCGCACAGAATATCGCCAAAGGGTGGAATCGAACCCAGGTCATTGGTGCTGTAAGGCAGTATTGCTAGCCACTGTGACACTCAATCAATGACCAGCTGCGTGAGAAACTGCATCCTCCCACTTTCTCTGGATCTGTCACATCTGTTCAAATGATGTCCAATTCCAGTGCGGTGCTTTTGACAAGCTCTCCTTTACCTCCACCCCAGGATTCACATTCTGGTGGACAAGGCCTTAAGCTGTGACTGACACATTGCCTGCTCTTCTGTCCTCACTCCTTCCACTTCTTCCCAGATCAAGTCGTCCATTAATACTGCAGCATGCAAGATAATTGCTGATCTAAAATAGAACAAGGAGCTGCATAAAACATGGAGATCGAAAACAAAAGCTATTCGGATTAAGAATTCCAAAATTAAAAATGTTGACTCACTCTCTTTCTTCAGAGGATTAGGAAAAAGTGAATTCTGAAATGAATTCCTGATGAAGGGCTTATGACCGAAACAGAGACTTTCCTGCTTCATGGATGCGCCCTGACCTGCTCTGCTCTTCGAGGAGAAAGTGAGGACTGCAGATGCTGGAGATCAGAGCTGAAAATGTGTTGCTGGAAAAGCACAGCATGTCAGGCAGCATCCAAGGAACAGGAGAATCGACGTTTCGGGCATAAGCCCTTCTTCAGGAATGAGGAACGTGTGTCCAGCAGGCGAAGATAAAAGGTAGGGAGGAGGGACTTGGGGGAGGGGCGTTGGAAATACGATAGGTGGAAAGAGGTCAAGGTGAGGGTGATAGGCCGGAGTGTGGGTGGGGGCGGAGAGGTCAGGAAGAAGATTGCAGGTTAGGAACGCGGTACTGAGTTCGAGGGATTTGACTGAGACAAGGTGGGGAGGGGAAATGAGGAAACTGGAGAAATCTGAGTTCATCCCTTGTGGTTGGAGGGTTCCTCGGCGGAAGATGAGGCGCTCTTCCTCCAACTGTCGTGTTGCTATGGTCTGGCGATGGAGGAGTCCAAGGACCTGCATGTCATTGGTGGAGTGAGAGGGGGAGTTGAATTGTTGAGCAACAGGGTAGCTGGGTTGGTTGGTCCGGGTGTCCCAGAGGTGTTCTCTGAAACGTTCTGCAAGTAGGCGGCCTGTCTCCCCAATATTGAGGAGGCCACATCGGGTGCAGTGGATGCAATAGATGATGTGTGTGGAGGTGCAGGTGAATTTGTGGCGGATATGGAAGTATCCCTTGGGGCCTTGGAGGGACTTACGGGGGAAGGTGTTGGCGCAAGTTTTGCATTTCTTGCGGTTGCAGGGGAAGGTGCAGGGAGTGGAGGTTGGGTTGGTGGGGGGTGAAGACATGACGAGGGAGTCACAGAGTGAGTGGTCTTTTCGGAACGCTGATCGAGGAGGGGAGAGAAATATATCCCTGGTGGTGGGGTCCGTTTGGAGGTGGCGGAAATGACGGCGGATGATGCGCTGTACATGGAGGTTGGTGGGGTGGTAGGTGAGGACCAGTGGGATTCTGTCCTGGTGGCAGTTGGAGGGGCGGGGCTCAAGAGCGGAGGAGAAGGAGGTGGAAGAGATGCGGTGGAGGGCATCGTCGACCACGTCGGGGGGAAAATTGCGGTCCTTAAAGAAGGAGGCCATCTGGGTTGTACGGATTTGGAACTGGTCCTCCTGGGAGCAGATGCGGCGGAGAGGAAAGAATTGGGAATACGGGATGGAATTTTTATAGGGGGCAGGGTGGGAGGAGGTGTAGTCTAGGTAGCTGTGGGAGTCAGTCGGTTTATAGTAAATGTCCGTGTTGATTCGGTCGCCCGAGATAGACATGGAAAGGTCTAGGAAGTGGAGGGAGGAGTCTGAGACGGGCCAGGTGAGTTTGAGGTCGGGGTGGAAGGTGTTAGTAAAGTGGGTGAACTGTTCAACCTCCTCGTGGGAGCACGAGGCAGCGCCGATACAGTCATCAATGTAGTGGAGGAAAAGGTGGGGAGAGGTGCCAGTGTAGCTGCGGAAGATGGACTGTTCCACATATCCTACGAAGAGGCAGGCATAGCTAGGGCCCATGCGGGTTCCCATGGCTACTCCTTTGGTTTGGAGGAAGTGGGAGGCTTGGAAAGAGAAGTTTTTCAGGGTGAGGACCAGTTCAGTCAGTCGAAGGAGGGTGTCAGTTCAGGGTGTGGACCAGTTCAGTCAGTCGAAGGAGGGTGTCAGTTTCAGGGTGAGGACCAGTTCAGTCCCCCATCACGAAGGATCCAGTCCCTGTACACCTCCATCCCCCATCACGAAGGATCCAGTCCCTGTACACCTCCATCCCCCATCACGAAGGACTCAAAGCCCTCCGCTTCTTCCTTTCCCGCCGTACCAACCAGTACCCTTCCCTGCAGTATTGACTTTCATACACATCTCCCACCAGTGTTTGCTTATACTTCTTGTTTATAAACTCCAGTCAAATTGTTTCTGCGTAATCTGATTGCTAGGGTGAGATGAATCGTAGATTCAGCTAGATCTTTCCTGAGGCCTTTCTTGATGTCACAAAATCTCGTTTCACTTTGTTCGAACAATATATAAATTGAAAAGGCAGAGAAGGATATGGGCCAAGTTCAGGGAAATGGGGTTAATGTGGACGGACATTTTGGTTGGTATGGACGAGTTTTGGCTGAATGGCCTGTCTCCGTGCATGACTGTAAATGAAAGTGGTTTTGGGTCTGGACATAGAGGGTGAAATTGTGCAACAATGTCTTGGAAGGATGTCTTCACAGGTTTTAGAATGCTGAAATATAGACATTTCAATAGCATCCGGCAAAATAAGCCAGTATTACCAGGAATGATGGCAAATGGAATGTAGTAATGAGTTCAGATGATGGAGAGTTTTGGGTATGGATTTGTTCTGCAACTCTGTAACTGTGAATTGGGTCAGCAGAGTCTTCAACTCCTCGGGCTGAATCTAACAATAATTTATCTTGGAGTGATTTTCATTGAGTGTGACAAGGGGATTGTCTGCACGAGGCCGAGCTAGTTTCCTGGTGCTATCATATCGAACTCAGCTCATTAACTACCCACCCTAACCCATGGTGCCCCTCTCATTCAATGCTAGCCCCATTCTCCCACCCACTTGGCTGGAGGTATCCACCATCGCCCGGATGCCCCTGGATATTCCATTATCCCTAGCACTGGTGCCATCTTAAAAGGACAATGGGCACTCGATTGAGCTTTCCTCAGTTTGGAGCTGTCATGTACAGTTTACCCAGAGCATAGCAGATAAGGATCAATTACACCACGGTTTGTCAACAGGGTCACAGATATCCTGGTGGATGGGTTAGTACATCTCTTCACAGAGTGGGCCACACCACCAGACCCACCGAGCATGATCTGAGCTCACCATCCAGCTCAGTGCAGTATCTGCGATCTGTAGCAATGTCCAGCAATACAGGACAAACATCAATAACATTCCCCACTCTGCGAGGATAGGGGCATTGTATGCTCTCTGTCCCTCATACAAAATGCATGTCTGTTCCAGCACCGAGACCCGAACAAAGCTCATGCTCCACCACTCTCACTCCTGCATGCAGCACCCACCCCTCTCTCTCTCTGTGTCTCTTGCCTTTGTAATATCCACACAGATTGTAGAATGCTCTGGAGAATGCTGATTATGGAATATTCCAAATAATATTCCAAATAATTCCCAGTTTCAGGAAAATGGTAGTGCCCCAGTGTGTAAAATATTAGGTGAAGGAACAGAGTGTTTCTTTTTAAATCACATGCAACTAAAATCACAATGAGTCCATTCAGCCCTTCAAATTTTCTGTACCATTTAATAAGATCGAGGGTGATCTGACTGTCTTCTGAGCTTCACGCTGCAGGAACTTTCAATCATTTTTAGCCCTCTGGTTTCCGGTCACTGACCAGACGACACTCACGCACTTCCTACCTTGGGTTTCTTCAAGCATGTGTTCGCGAGGCAATTCCCATGGGGAACAGCCCTGCAAAAATATATTCCATCAGCTTTTTACTTTCAGACAATGGTTAGCATGCTTCACACAGACCAATCAAAAATGTACTCATATTTTATAGTTATCAATATCTATTCACAATTAGTAATTCTGGTTATTTCGCTTGGGTCATTTTATTATATTCAACCAAATATAGCATCCAATCAACTGTCTCGCTATAACATACAATTTCCAGCGAAGTATTTTTTTTTCCTCAGCTATTATCTTGACCGTTATCTGAATTGTACCTTTTTTCCTTCTTATCAAAGTTTATATTTTACTTTGACTTTGGCTATTTCTATCTATTGCAGTTACAAGTCTCGCAATATGTTGGCTGGATGGCTGGCTTGTGATGCAGAGGAAGGCCAAAAGCGCAGATTCAATTCCCCACACAGACAGAGATTGCCACGAAGGGGACGCCCTCTCAACTTCATCCTGTCACCCGTGGTGTGATGATCCTTAAGATAAACCATAATTTGTGGTCTCACTAATGAGCAAGTGGTCCTTTGGGATTCTATTCTATCCATGTTAACATTTTAATTGTTTCAAAAATATTTTTATTCAGAGAAAACTTTTTTAATGCTTCAGTGAACCAATAAGTACCCAACTGAAAAAACAATGCAAATTGAACACAATTACACCCATGGGCATGTACATAAAAAAAGCAACGGACCGAAGAAAAATTTAAAAAATTAAAAAACGAATAGTAGAACTCAGTGTAACAAAACTATAGCTCTCAACCTTCAAGAGCCTTAACTAGCACACGTTCATTTGTTCGTAATTCTTCCCCTCTGGACATTAGATTCATTAGTCAAGATCTTCATAGCTATATAAAAGTCCTTATTAGAGTGGCAGATCGGCCTGTATCTTGGTAATTTAAAAAGGGTTGCCATGTCTTATAAAAGACCTTTATTTTCTGATGTGACATACCTTTAAAAAAGTCCAAAGAGCTATGCTTCATGACGATGTTACGACAACCCAATAAACCCAGGGGGTTTTCAGACACCCAACACAACAGAACATTTTTTCCTGAACACAGAGAGTGAGGCTGTCGAAGCATTTTTTTCATATGTACATCTGAGTAAGGTAGACTGGGCAGACCCAGGAAAAGGGAAACCTGATCCATATCCAATTCGGTCTCCAATATCCTTTCCATCCCATCGAACACACTGCTCCTGTAGCGCCGGTGGAAGGTCAACAAGCAATGCGTCAGAGTGCCCATAGTCATTCTGTATTTAAGACATAGTCCCACCTTGAATTTTGAGAGAGTATCTGGGGCCACCTATATGAAGAATCTTAAACTACATGGCAAGAGTCTTCTTACAGATCGAAATCCTTCTTGCATTTTCACAAATATCCTCCCCTGTGTCCGAAGAGATCTGAACCCTAAAACTCTTTTCAGACCTCAGAAAGGCACAAAGACTCGTCTGAGGGGCCACTCTCCAACAAATGGTAAAGGGTACTGACAGAGAGTGTGTTCTTAGCACTAAGCACCCTCTTCTCTGTATCAGATCTGTACGGGTCTGTTAAAAGTGTGGTTCTTTTTTGAATAACATCTCTGATATGATGAAAAGAAAACTGAAGAGATCTCTACTCGGTAGTCTATAGTTACGACTTATTTGATCAAAGGACATCCTTGTTTCTCCCTCAGATAAATCATCAAAGCAAGATACACCCACAAGTTGCCCATAGTTTAAACATGGAATCCTGTATCCCCGTCAGAAACACGGTACACCACATTTCGGGATAAGCAATGAGGTTTAGCTATATTACCCTCGATCGGACACATTGCCCTCCCTACTTTAAAATTATTGTGATACTCATTGGGAAATGGCAATACTCCCCATCTGTCCACATTTTGTCTATGAATAGCAGACTAATAAGGGAGCACTTTGCCTGAGAAACTTCAATATCTAACCATATTGATTCCGAGGCCTCACTAACATCGGGTAAAGAAGAGCTTAATTGAAAGATTTTAATATCCGGGAGAACTCCTCCCCACAAACTGTGGGGTCGTTGTAATTTGGTTAACATGATATCGGGTAGCTTATGGTGACAACTCAAAAAGCTAAATAATCCATTTAGTCTCCTAAATGTCTGCCTGGGAAACATCAAAGAAAGCATTTACACGGGGTATAGCAAACAAGGGAGAGAATTCATGTTAATAAGAGCTATCTGACCTAGCCAGGATATTGGAAGTGTCTCCCATCTTCGAAGGTTTTGTTTAATTTTGTCAAACAAATGGATGAATTTCATGCTAAATATAAGTTCAAAGATAGGATTAATGAGTATAACTAAATAGGGAATACTCCCAATCCCCCAGGACCATTGAAAAGGAAATCAGGATTCTCCATCAACATCAGGTATTTCCCCAAGATCGCCCCTAGACATGGCCTGCGACTTTGTAAAATTAATGGTATAGCCAGAAAAGGCACCATTCGAACTGATGCATTACATGAGATGAGGTATCAAAACTGTGGGATTGAACAAAAATATTAAACCATCATCTGCAGACAATGCAATCTTACGTGACTTCTCTCCCACTTCTGGGGCAGATATATTGGGGTCCCTGCAGATGGTCTTCACCAGTGGCTCAATCACCAACGTAAACAACACTGGCGAAAGGAGTCTACCTTGGACTGCCTCGAGCAATATTAATGTTCTAGGATCGCACAACATTGGTGAGTAACGTGGCCAGAGGATCGCTTTCAAGGACCCTCACCCTCTTGATAAAAACTTTGCCTCGATCAAACCATTCTAACATATAGAAGAGATAGAGCCACTCAACCCAATGAAATGCCTTCTCTGCGTCTAAAGGGATCACTAATACTTGTATAGTTTGTTCTGGACATGCTGGGACCACATTGAGTAATCTCCTAATATTGTTAGTGTATCTGCAGTCCTTTATAAGCTGGTGTGGTCCAGTTTGACAATGGAATGATACACATTTTCCAGCCGTAATGTAAGGGTCTCAGACAGGATTTTGAAATCAACATTTAAAAGTGAGATGGGCCTATAAGAAGCAAAACTTTCCAGTGTCTTTGTTTTCTTAAGAATAAGAGAGACATGAACCTCTCTTAAGGATGGTGGGAGGCAGTCGTGACTTTGTGAGTGACTAACATGGTAAACATCGGGCCCAACAATAGGTTTATAAATTCCACATAAAATTCCCTTGGAAATCCGTCAGGACCGGGCGCCTTTCCGCCCTGAAACTGCTTTACACCCTCCAGCACTGACAATGGTGCATTAAGGCAAGACACTTATTTGGGGGTTACCACTGGAAAATCCAAGTTCTTGAAGAAAGACTCCATCGTAGTCCACCTATCGTCATAATGCTCAGTCTGATATAATTCGGAGAAAAATCTCTGAAATGCTGCTTTAACCTTTCTGAGATTTCAGGTAAGGGTTCCAGTACCTTCCCTAATTGAGGTAATGGCTTCGGAGCTCTCTTTTTCCTCCCAAGATAGGCTAAATACTTGCCCAGCTTATCACCATGCTCAGACAGCCTTTGTTTTGCAAAAGTAAGTTCCTTCTTGGCTGTCTGTGTGAGTATGGAATTCACTGCAGACCGAAGCGTTGTGATCCTCTGCAGCCTAGCCACCGAGGGTCTATCACAGTATGCCCTCTCGGCTGCCTTCAACTGTGCCTGGAGCAAGCGGTCCTGCTCCAGCTTCTGCCGCGTCCTAAGGAATAATTATTCCTTTGGCATAAGCCTTAGCAATTTTCCATAGAATGGAGGGGTTACTGCTTGAATCTGAATTAATGGCTCTGAAAGATCTGAATTCATTACAGAAATACTGAATGTACTTTCTATCCTTAAGAATATAGGGATCTATTCGCCAGTGTCTCGAACTTGTAATATTGCCCTTAATCTTTACCAATAAGTATACTGTTGCATGGTCAGAAATGGTAATATCCCCAATTGTAAAGAACACCACTGAATTGAAGATTGCTGCAAGGTGTGGAAGAGATCAACCCTCGTGTGGCATTTCTGCGAGTTAATGAAGCAAGCAAAATCCCGATCTATGAGGCAGATCGGCCTCCAAACATCCACCAGCCGCAGTTCCACACAAAACCCCACTAATTGCTTCGGTCATAAAGATGGTACTGGGGATTTTGGGCATTCTGTTCACCGTGAGCGCAAAAGACAATTAAAGTCTCCTCCTACAATAATGTGCTGCGACGAAAGATTACTTAAGTTGGAAAATCCTCAGGAATTTAAGGCTGTGCACCAGGGGGCAATAAGCATTCAAAATACCATTTCTTCCCCATATATGTTTAAGGATAATGATCCTCCCGTGGGTGCCTAATACAATCTCGTAATTTAAAAGGAAGATTCTTCCTATCCAGTATGGCTTCTCCCCTACTCCTAGTATTAAAAGAGGAGAAATAAATCCGATCAAGCCCGACCTGCTGTAATGTCAAATGTTCCTTGTCATCAAGGTGCATCTCCTGCAATAGGACAATATCCACCCTCTCCTTGTTAAGGCTGGAAAGTATCTTTTTCCTCTTAACTGCCTCCCCTTAATGCTCCAGGTACACAATTTAAGAATGACATTAGCCATTACACACTGGAACAACGTTTGAAATCCAGAAAGGAAGAACTCGAATTACAAATCGCTGAGCATTAATGAAAAAAGACTCATCGAGCCTAAAAAAAAATACTAACTAAAGCTACTACAACTAACAAGCTTTCAAAACGTTCTACAACTAAATACATATAAAAACAAACGAAAAAACAGGCTACAAAGTGCCAATGGCACTCAGGAGGGGCATTAACCCCCCCAGCCCCAACTGGGGGCATTTGCACGTCACAAATCTTTATCTTCTGCCCCATTATCAATACTACATCCCGGGCAATTAATCACAAAAATCGGGATTGAACTGTCCTTCGGTAGGCATTTAGTCTTCATGATCAGCTTCATAACTCCCTCCAGCTTGAGCCAAACCCGACACAGAAACTAAGCAAGAGAAAAACGAGTATTAATATTAATCAAGTTAAAAGTGTGTACTCTACCCATCCCTGAATGTAATTTAACATTACTTAATACCAGAAAGATTCAACAAACGTTCTTTAAAACAAGAGAAACATGATTATCGATATCCATTAAAGCATCCAGCCTGCTTTATAGTGTCCACAAAGTTTTCCCGTCCCCTGGAGCGTCAATGGATCTATTGAAAGATCCACCAATGCGTAGATCTATTGAAAGCATACGGAGCACCGCAGCGTTCATTAAGGAATACTGAATCTCAAGTTCCCTTAATATTCTCTTGGTATCATCAAAAGATTTTCTTTTCTGAATCACTGCCACTGAAAAGACCTGGAAGAACAAAATCCTGGAGCCCTCGTCGGATCTTTTCCCTGTGTTCTGGAAGCTTCTATAAGTCTTTGATTGTCTCTGCAACTGCGTAATCGCACAAGGACAGGGTGAGGGCGTTAGTCTGAGTCTGAGTCTGACATGAGTCTGAGTCTGTAACCCGATGAACTGTCTCACTCTTCAACCGTCCCTCTTAAGCTTCGAAGTGAAGGAACACGGCAGCCAGTTCTCGAAAAAAACTCACTGGCTGAACACGTTATGTCTCCAGCAGACCGATGATATGAACATTCTTCATTCTGCCCCTGTTTTCGAGGTAGTCAAATTGTTCAGTTAAGGTACGGACCTGTTTTCCAAGGGCGCGGATCCGCTCCTTAGAGGAATCTATTACAGACTCTGCCCCTGCAGTTTGACGCTCGACCTCATCCGTTCTGTTTCCAAGGCTTTCAATTTGCTGTCAAATTTTTTAGAGCACGCCTGAGAGTGGTTCCATTCTTCTGCTGAACTTTTCTTCAATCATGCCTTCAATCATTTCATGTAACTTGGTGAACTCGGTGACCAAGACCTGGTGAGTAACTGGGTCCATGGAACGAGCAGAGGGGGTTGCAGGTGAGGTCACAGGCATGCTGACAGCTTCTGACGGGTGCCCTGCGTGTTGGGATTTAGTCGATCCTTTCCCATGTTTTGTCATTTCCACTTGACAAATTGGCATTAGTAAGGATTCTGTAGCTCTTTTAGTGTTGATTTTTAAGTAAATGACTGTGGTGGGGTGGGATAGAGCATTACTGTGATGCAGAGCTCAGCAAAACAGACCTTCCAGATCGCTGCGATCTTGTTTCCCCTTTAAAACTTTATCGATGTTATCCATTTCCTTTAATTCCTGGATATTCTGGAGCCGTGATTCAGTACCACTGTCTACAGTTTCCCCAACACTGCACATTGCTGCTCGATAATCCTTCACTCATCTGCGATTCGTGAAACTTGCCTCAAAAGTATTAAATATCTCTGCCTCCCATGCTCTGTGGGGAAGAGTGTCATAAGACTCACTGCACTCTGAGAAAACAAAAATAAACCGACTCATCGATGTGTAAGATTAGCTTTATTTTTGCATTCGTATCTGAGCAAGGATATAGTAACACTGGAAGCAGTTCTGAGGTGTTTCACTTTATTTATTCCATGCATGAAGGGCTGACATTATGGCGACTTTAACAGGCTACCCTTGGAATGAGAGCTGATCTTATTGAAATATACAAAGCCTTGAGCGGAGTGCATCAGGTATATACCGACTGAGAGTTTGTATAGCCCAATCTTGATGCCGTTGTCATTGAAGCCCTACAGTGTGGCAGCAGGACATTCGACCCATGCAGTCCACACCAACCCACCGGACATTATCCTATCCAGACCTGTCCCCCTACCCTATCCATGTAACCCTGCATTTCCCATGACTAACCCACTTAACCTACACATCCCTGGTCACACTGGGTAGTTTAGCATGGCCAATCACTCTACGCTGTATATCTTTGAACTGTGGGAGGAAACTGGAGAATTTGGAAGAAACCCACACAGACACGGGAAGAATGTTCAAACTCCACATAGAGTGTCGGACGAGGTTGGAATTGAGTTCAGCTCCTTGTGGATATGAGGCAGCAGTACTAACCACAAATCTAACATGCTGCTCCGTTAGCCCTATTTGTTACCTGCGGCTGACGTAAGAAATCTACCTGACTTGTTCCTATCGCTAAACCTGACCCAGTCTGAAACCTTTATCATCTGTCATATCACCAACCTGGCTACATTTAAAATTTGTTGTGAACAGTTGAGGAGCAGTACTAGGAAAGGAAACAGTGACACCCTCCAACCACAGTCAGAGCCGGAGTGAGGAAAGATTCACAAAGTGGGATTTCATTCAAGTGGGAATTCTCTTTCCCAGAAGTTTGAGATGGCTGAATCTTTATATTAATATTATATAATATTATATTATCTTCTTATGGTTTTGTCTGATTTTCCGTAGACAGATGAATCGGGGATAATGTTGCATGGAGAGAAAAGTGCAGCTGGGAGCACAATGAGATGAGCCATGACCTTATTTACGAGTGGAGTAGTGTCAAAGGGCCGATTGGCCCACTCGTGTCCCCCAGCCCTTTGTTCTGATGTTCGATTCAGCCTTTCGGACCTGCCACACACAGGCAGATCGAGGCCACGCCAATGGTTAGGTGTAGTTTCGGAAATGCACTTGGAAATTCGAGGCTTGGTCAGGAAGTGACCCCCAGCCGCAATCCCTTTTTCCAGACTTCCCCACTCTGTAACTTCTGCTCTGGAATTGCTCTGAAGACTGCCCCCATATCCCACCCAGGGTTAACTCAGGCAAATTTTCTCCTTTCACGAATGCAACATTGTACAACACGACTTCCAGGAAAATAACTAATTACTTTCCAAAATCATAACATAAAAACTTAAGAAGTAGGAACATCAGTCGGCTATTCGGCCCCTCAGGCCTGAACTCTCATTCAAGAAGAACATGACTGATGTACTTCCGTGCTCAACTCCACTTTCCTACCCCATTCCCTGTATCCCTCCACAACTCTCTAGGTTGCGGAATTCCAGACGTTCACTATCCTCTGAGAGAGTACATCATTTTTCACCTCAGATTGAAATCGATGTTCCTTATTCGTTATCTACCGCCTCGAGTTCTAGACTCAGGGGAAACACCTTCTCAGCATTTACCTTGACAACCCCCCCTCTGTATCTTGTACATTTCAGTAATATCACCCTCATTCATTTCAACCGCAATGAATATTCGCCTCACCATTTTAGATGTATTCAATAATTCAACCCTTTCATCCCTGGAAGCTGCCTCATGAACCAACCTAGTTACTTGCTGCATGCTTATGATTCAAACACAGGAACACTCCAAACCCTTTGTACTGCTTTTTTTTGGGCGTCATCTTCATTAAATAACAGCCTGCATTTTGGTTCTCAGTGTCATCCACAAACTCGGATGTATATTGCACTCAGCTCCCGCCGTCAGGCTATCATTATAAATTGTAAATAACTGATCTCATCGGCCTGATATTTGTGGTAATCCAGTAGATACGTTTTTATCATAAAGATCCATTAATCCCGACTCTCCGATTTCTATGTGTTAAACACCTGTCATTCCATGCTAATATATTATTCATCATACTACGAGCCTCTGTCTTGTGTCAGAAAGTTTATTTTGTGATACCTTGCGAAAACTTTCTGGAAAGCCTCATGTTGACCAGTGCCCTTTATCAAATCTACTTGTCACTTTCTCAGGGGTTCCTGATGAAGGGCTCCTGCCCGAAACATTTATTTTCCTGCTCCTTGGATGCTGCCTGACATGCTATGCTTTTCCAGCATGACTCTAATCTTGACATTCTCAGCGATCTGTAAAATATAATTTGTATGATTTTACAGAACAAACATAGTTGCCCCTTCATAAAACCATGCCAACTCTGCATTAAGCTTTTCTAAGTGCCCTGCAATTCCTTCCTTAATAACAGGCTCTAGCAGATTCCCAGCAATAATGGTTAGGCTAAATTGTTCCTGCCTTCTGTCTCATTCCTTTCTTGAAGACAGATACCACATTGGAGGTTCTCCAGTTTCACTGGAACACTCGTGTAATCCAGAGAGTTATGGAATATTTCACACAGTGCCACTAGTCACTCTGTGACAACTTCTTTTAAAATTAACCATGAATTCCTGATGACCCGCCTACCCTTATTCTTATCTGTTAGTTAAAAACCTTGTTCCTTTTGTTAGAGACAGTTCAAGAACTTCCCTCCTATTACCATTTTGTTTATACCATCGACGTGCTTACAGTACTTTCCCCATGAGGAGTGATTTAAAATACAAGTGTAAATTATCTGCCTGTTCCCTGTGGCCATTTCTCCAGTCACACCCTCCTAATGGCCTCAATGTACTTTCCTCATGTCACTTCTGCCTCAGCTCACACACACATCTTCAAGCTTTTTTTATGTAGATGTGAAAGCTCATTATGCATGTTTTTATATTTCTTTCCAATTTATTACATCATATATATTCGTACATTTTCCTCACTTTCTAGATTCATACAGTCATATCGTATGGCCCATTTGGTCCAACTTGTCCATGCTGACCAGGTTTTCTTAACTAAACTAATCCCATCTGCTTGCACTTGGCACATATGCCTTAAAACGTTTCCCATTGATATGTTGGTCCAAATGTCTTTCAAATATTCCAGCTGTACAAACATCTACCACAGTTTCTCTGGCAGCTCATTCCATACAGACATCGACCTCTGTGTAAAAAATGTTGTCACTTTGTCCCTTTCAAGTTTCCCCTTTCACCTTTAAGCTATGCATTTATGTTTGAACTCCCCGATCCTGCAGAAAAGACCTTCGCTTTTCACTCTATCCATGCCTCCCATGATATTATAATCTTCTAGAATGCCACCCCTCAAACTAGTGCACTCCATCTGATACTAACTTCAAGATCAACGATAAGCACTGCAAATTGGAAAGAATATTAAAAATGTCAGGTAAAGAAAACAACCCAAACGTCATACTGTTAGTTTTGTTCTATGTTACAAAACTCAGGCAGCATGAAACTCTTACTCGTGCTAATAAGAGGTCAAGAACCTGAATTCCATAGTATGAAGGCAATGATGATGTATACTATCAAAACGTATAGATCTAGATCTATTTAATACCACATGGTCAACATTCTCCCTCCTGTTCTCCCTATGAATTTGTGTGGTTGTGTCGTCTTTATCTTACACTCAGTTAGAGAGAACCCCTTTCCCCCATTCACACCTTAATTGAAACCCATTTTGCATTATCTTCTCGTTCACCACTGCTAATAGCCCGTTTATCTTTTGCCATGCCCTCTTTTCCAAGTCACCCATGCCTCATCTCCGGCAAGGGATTACAAAGCCCAGTTTCCAAACTTTTTCAGTTCTGAACAAGTCACACTGGGCTTGTAACGCCAACTCTGTTTCTCTGTCTCTGTAGATTCTGCCAGACCTCCAGAAACGAATAGGCACAGCAAAGATTTTCAATTAAACAAATAACTATGGATATTGGAAATAAAAACAAAAACTTCTGGAGAAACTGCGAGCTTTGTAGAGGTCACTGGACCCGAAAGATTAACTCTGCATTCACTACAGAAGATGCTGCCAGACGTGCTTGGTTTTTTCAGCAATTTCTGTTTTTGAACAAGTTCCAATGACGTGTGTGAAAGCTGCTCAAACGCCCTGTCCAACACGGAGCGCCCCACACTGGGAACTGAACCGATAATGCAAAGTGCACACATTCATTCGCTCAGAAATGCATAAGGCTGGCATCACTGACACCACAGAGCTCTTAATCATTGTCAGGGAGAAAACCAGAGGGAAACACATTCAATTCAAACGCAAAAGATGGCATTACGAGAAAGGAAACGATTCAGGTGAATATTTTAAAGGGTTTGAGTAATGTAACAAATTGGAAGCATGACACCAAGGAGAACCCCCAGCAGAATGAGAAGATGAAAATGGAAGTATTACCGCATCAGACACCAGGTGAGGTCACTGAGTACACGGCTGATCGGTGACTGGGTCTCGATGTGAACTGGGGCACAGTCAGTGGAATTGAATTGCAGATATTGCAGCTCAAACTGGGCTATCAAGTGATGCTGTAGACAACAGCAGCAACAGAAGCAGGACTCTATTCAAACATAATCTGCAACATTTTCCCCAGGATATTCCATCAGTCTACCGTTATCATCAAGCCAAGTGATGGTTCAGTGACGAGTGTGGGTGAACATGCCAAGGTCAGAACCATGTGTACCTAAAGCTGATGACAAACCATCAAAGCTGAGGCGCTTGAGTGGTTTCATTCTAAATAGCAGAACGAACATCTGATAGAGAGGATGAAATGATCCCAAGACCAACAGATCAGATATAAGCTCTGCAGGCCTGCCAAATCCAGACACAAATGACGGTGTGCGAAGAAACAACTTACTGGAGGAGAGGACACCAGAAATATCCCCATCCTAAATAATGGAACAGCCCTGTACATCAGTATAAAAGACAAGGATGTAGTATCTGCACCATTCTCAGCCAGAGATGTTGAATGTATGATCCACCTCATCCTCTCCATGATATCCACAGAACCACAGATGGCAGTGTTCAACCAATTCGATTCACTGCATGTGACATAAAGAAACAACTGAACATAAAGAAACAACTGAACACAGTTGATACGACAAATGCAAAGGGCCCTGACACCATTCCTGCAGCAGGGCTGAAGACGTGTGCTGCACAACAAGTTGTGTCCCTGGGTAAGCTGTTTCATTCCAGCTCCAACCCTGACAACTCTCTGGCAATGTAGAAAATTACTGAACAATATCCAGTCCCCTAATAGGTGAATAATTACATTCTGACCATTTCACACCCCGTCAGTCCCTTCACGATAATCAAATTGGTAGGACTTCATTTTGACAGAGTTGTGAAGCAATACAGAAATAACCCGCTCAGTGTGGTTTCCGATAGGTTCCTATGTGGAGATAGTGCTGTTGTGGAAATGTCACTGGATTACTAATCCAATACAGAATAATGCTCTGGCAGCTGGTGGAAGTTAAAAAAAGTCAAGATCTATAATCTGCTGATGGTAACAGTGACCTTGCATCCAATGTTGATTTTAAACATTGATCTCCTTCCCCAACATACTTTCAGGAAGCGAATCTCCCGTGCTTTCCTGGTCTGGTCTAAAAATAACTCCAGACACACAGACATGTGATATACTCTTCAATGGACCCTGAAACGGCCAAGTAAGACTCTCAATTGAATCACACTGTTCCAAGGTCTTAAAGGACAAGATCAGACAGAATACGCGACACCAGCCTCGATATCAGAAAAGGGAACGGGAAACAGAGACCTCCTTCCTAACATCTGAGAGCTTGTGACAACATTTACAGAGCTTTCCCACAGACTGCACAGAAACTCGGGAAAGGAATAGGCCATTCAACACATTGAGCCATCCCCATTCCAGTTCATGGAGAAAATCTCCACAATACAGTTTTTCCGACACAGTATTCATATCCATTAATATGTTTAAACATTGTGAAATATAAAATAAGAACTGTTGTAGTCCTTTCAGTCCATCAATCGTGCTCCTTGATTCAATAAAGAGGCAGTTCTCTGATAATGCGTGTTTAATTAAACGTGATTTGACTGCAATGCGATTCGTGAATGGTGTAGCTTTTTTCTATAAAATTCTCCCGCTCACTGTGACGCGATTCCTTGCCAGGCACCAGCTGAACAACAAAACCCAGCGTCAGGATCCTCTGTCAGCAAAATGCACCCTCTGAGTGTTCAGCTAAAACAGGAATGCAATCCGCTCTGCAAGCCTTGAACCTGGGCCTGAAACGGGGAAGTGTTCTCTCCAATTAGGTGGAACTTTATTTCAAACCAGGGGAGAATCATGAGGAGAACTGGAATTCCGTGTTGGCATCACGTGGTCAGTCAGTCCTGTGCGCTTTCTGGTGAAGAGTTTGGTGAAAGTGCAGGGATGTAGCCAGTGACTGTATTGTGAAAGTGTTGCATTTACAGCACTATTTCATTACAATATATGATTTCAAGGTTTAATTATACTGTGCTAGTGCGTGTGTTAGACTAACTTCAATGTTTGGTTTTTACTAATGTTTTGCGTTTCGCCCATTATTCACTTTTCCCCAGAGACCACATCTTTAATATTGCATGATTTTCTGCAACACAGCGATGCACAGGAACACAGCTACCACGTTATTGGAGAACAACCTTTAATGATATCTGATCCTCTATCTTTATACCATACCCTGCTCTCTCCCTATCCCTTTAGTTTCCAGAAACCCTTATTTATATTCAATGCCTTGATTTCCATAGTCTGACCTGGGAGATATTTCCCCACGTTCACCAGTCTCTGAGTGCAGACATTTATTCCCACCTCAGTGCAGAGTGGCCTGCTTGCACATAATATTGTGGGCCCTTGTTTTAATGTCCCAGCCAGGGGAATTGCCACTCCTGCTTCCAATGTGACTCTACCTGACAGAGTTTTATATATTTCACTGAGATCTCCACTCGTTTTCCTAAAGCCCATGGAATACAGGCCCAGCCGCCCCAGATTCTGCTCCCACAACAAGTCTATCATCCCAGAGATCAGTCTGGTGATCTTCGCTGCTCTCCCTCAATGTCAGGTTTGTCCTTTATTAGGTAAGGAGACCAAAACTGCACATATTACTGCACAATGTTGGAGATGGGGTCTCACTAAGGCCCTGTACAGATGCAGTAAAACACCCTTACTCCTGTATTCAAATCCCTCTGAATTGAAAGTGAATACACGATTTATCTGCCTATCTGCTTTCTGCTCCTGCAATATTGCTTTCAGTGACTGGTGTACAGGGAGATCCAGATCCTTTTCAATGTTACAGCTCCCCACTTGTTGGGTCTGTGTACACTGGTCAGCGTTCCAATGCCATTCCCAGTATTGACTTCTCGATTCAGATCTCATTGCCCTATACTGACCTCGGAGGGCTGCACAGAAGGAGGCAAAAATGCAGCTTAAGTTCCTTTATAGATCAACATTTTTCAACCAATCCCTTTTCAAATGATAGTCTCCCGTTCTGTTTTTCCCATCAATATCACATATCCCACGCACCACTACCTGCCCCCCGATCTCTGCCATTGCTCTCCATCTGTCACGTATTTACCCAGATACGCCACTGGTCTCAATCACCTTGGAGCATTTTGACATCCTGCTTACCCACTCACAATCCGATGTTATTTAGTGCCATCAGCAAACTTGGAAATATTGAATTGAATCTACTCAACCAAATATATGATGAGTATTGGGAACAGCTGGGGCCCAAACCCCGATCCATCTATATCCTCTAAGCCTTCCATTCTAAAAAACACATTGTTTTATTCCTATTCACTGCTTCCTGGCAGCTCTCTCATTCTAAAACTATATTAGTCCCAGTTCCATAGGATTTGTAATTACATAATAGTTTTGGCGCTTTATCAAAAATCTTTCTGAAAATGCAATCATATTGCATTGCTTGCTTCTCCATAATTATGCTAAACGTCACTTTCTCAGATATGATTCCCATTTGATAAATCTCTATTGACTTTGTCTATGCTCAATACTTTCAGTTCCAATACTTCCTCTAAAAATGTTCAGTTGCTAATTACATTCTATTCCCTTTTTCTCAACAGACTAGTGTTAACGAGTATTGTTGGGAAGTTTTCTGTTTTGTTTTGTTTTCTTCTGTGAAGACATAACTGAAGTATTTGCTCCATAGTTCTGCCTTTTCCCTGTCCTTAATTCTATGGTATCAGACTGTAAGAAATCTGCACCTTCTTCCCCATAATTTTGCCATTGACATATTTTCAGAAGATATTACAAGTTCAATCTTAAAACACTTGTTAATATACTCTTCAGATACCCATCAATTCCTATCTTAAGCTACTCAGTGATTGACCATCCACAGCCATACAAACACAGAAGCACAGACTCTGTACCAGCAGAAATTCAGAACGGTCTACATTAGTCCCACTTTCCGACACAAGGCCTGTACCCATGAATTTTATGGAATTTCATGTGCACAGCCGTGTATTTTCTAATGGTTGTGAAGTGACCATGACAACTCCTCCCTCAGGAAGTCCATTCCTGACCCCAACACCCTCTGGGTGAAAAACAATCCTCAGTTCCTCTCCAAATCTCAAACCCTTCACTTTAAAATGTGCTCCATTGTTCTTGGCCCTTTGACTAAAATGAACAGCTGCTGTGTATCCACCCTGTCCATGTCCCTTGGAATCCTATCCTTCTGAATCACGGCCCACTCATCATTCTCTCTCCTCGAAACTAAACAACCCGAGCTTACTCAGCCTCTCTCCATAGCTGATGTGCTCCATCCCAGCGAACATCCCGGTGAATCTCGTCTGAGCCCCCTCCAGTACAATCACATCCTTCCTGCAATGTGGATCCCAGAACTACAGTCAGTATTTCATCTTGGCAAAACCAAAGTTCCGCATAGCTTTTATAATCTATGCCTTGGTTAATGAAGGTTATTTCTACGGTACACTATGCTTTCCTAAATTATGCATTAACCTGTTCAGTCCCATTCAGGAATGTGTGGAGAAGCACCCTCTGAGCTTTCTGGTGTTTTGCCATTCATTGAGTACTCCCCTGTCCAGTTCCTTCTTCCAAAGTGCATCATTTCATATTTATCAGGGTTTGCATTCCATCTGCCATTGGTCTACCAATCTGACCATTTCATCTGTATCTTCCTGTAATATATGGCCTTCCACCTCACTGCTAACCACCCGGCCAATCTTTGTATCAAACACAAACTCAGTTGTCACACTCCCGCCACCCCCGTCTATATTCACAGCTGCATCATTTAAGAAATGCACAAATAATAAGGTTAAAGATGACACAACACCAGGTTATAGCCCAACTGGTTTATTCAGAGGCACTAGCTTCGAAGCGCTGTTTCTTCATAGGTTGTTTTGAGCTTTGAAAGCTTGTGCCTCTGAATAAACTTGTTGGACTATAACCTGGTGTTTTGTGATTTTTAGGTTTGTCCACCCCAGTCCAACACCTCCGAATCAGAAATAATAAGAGACATAGCACTGATCGCTGTGATACATCTTTGGACACCGGTGTCCAGTCACACTAACAGCCTTCAACCACTAACTTTTGTCTCCTAACACTAAGTCGATTTGAATGCAACTTGGCAAGTCGTGAATGACTCCTACCTGTTCGCTTGTTATTCTTTTCTGCTTGACACACTTGCAGAATATCTGGGTATTCTCCCGAATCTTACCCTGCTAGCAGGTTTCTATGCCTCTGTTTTAGGCAGTTCTCACCGAGTGATGAATTTCCTCATTATTGCGGTCTTAAGTGACCAATCCCTTATCTTGCTATTATTTGCCTTGAATGTGGATTAGACAGCCAGGGAAGCGTTCTGTTAAGTTCCAACTTGTCATATGTTTTGTGAATTTTCTAAATTTCACTGTGACCCACCTCTCATTCTTTGAAACTCTAGAGAACAGAGGCCGAGTTGCCTCATCAGGCAACCTCGCCATCTGAGGGATTAATCTGGAGAATGTCCATTGCACTTTCTTTGTGGTCAGTATATTCTTTCTCCGATTGGGTAACCGACACTTTACATAATGGATGCAGGTTTGCTCGCTGAGCTGGAAGGTTCATTTCCAGGCGTTTCCTTACCTTACTAGATAACATCTTCAGTGAACCTCAGGCGAAGCAATGCTGAAAATTCCTGCTTTCTATTTATTATTTGGGTTTCTTTGGGTTGTTGATGTCATTTCCTGTGGTGATGCTATTTCCTATGGCGAAGTCACTTCCTGTTCCTTTTCTCAGGAGTTGGTAGATGGGGTCTAACAACTAATAGCACATCGAGTTAGAATCTGTCAGAAATACATACGGATTCTCTCCATTGTTGCTGTTAATTTCTAAATATCCAATATCACATGCTGTGCAAGGATTCCAACAGTTTCCCTGCAGATGTCAAGTTAATTGGTCGGCAGTTTTCCAAACTATGTCTTCTTCCCTTTACAGATGCTTGGATCCCTTCTATTAATCTATAGTGCTTTGACAACGTTTACTAACTTCCATTTATCCGCAATGGCTTCTGGCCTCTGAAGAATGCACAGGAAAACAAAACACAGTCATCGACAGTGCAATTAATTGCTGACTTATGTCTGACATTTTAATATGAAGTACATCAGGTTTGTCAGACTTAGGAACGCTCAAACCAGTAACAATTTCAAATTTTACCTTGTTACTGATATAAATTGACTTTATGTCTTTAGTTGCACAAGCCCTATATGATGACGTGAATTCTCCTCTCCCGATTACAAATTTCCATATTTGACCTTGCTTTTATTTTAATACCTTTGAAAACAGATTGTAGATTTATGCAATGTTTTTGTTCCTGTTGGTCAGCATTCATGTCTCTTTTTGATTTTCTTATCAGTTTCATGGCCCTCGTTTCTGGATCGTGAATTTCTGAGAATTCTCAGGTCTCCACAATGACTTCTGAAGCCGCTTCCTATGATTAATGCATTTTCGAATTTATTATGTTCAACATCATTGTGTCACTTTCCCTTTCTTTGGTGTTTGTACCTGAAATAAATAGACGTATTTTTTAGACATTGCAGTATTTCTATAAATCTCCTGGTCCTGCCCAGATATATTCAGGAACACTGCAGGAGGACAGAGAAGGAATTGCGGGAGCCCTGGCCGTTATTTTTGCATCATCGATGGCCAACGGGTGCGGCCATAGAGGGCTGGAAGGTGGCAAATGCTGTGCCCTTACGCAAGAAAGGCTACAAAGAAAAACCTGGGAACTATAGACCAGTAAACCCAAAATCTGTTGTAGGTAACTTACTTGAATAGATTCTGAGAGATAAGACATACATGCATTTAGAAAGACAGAGTGTGATTAGGAGCAAGGTTAGAGTGGTGCTAGAAACGCACAGCAGGTCAAACAGCATCTGAGGAACAGGAAAATCAACGTTTCTGGCAAAAGCCCATCTTAGCCTGGCTTTGTGCATGGGAGATCATGGATCACAAAGTTGTTCGAATTTTTTGATGAAGTGACCAGCAACGTTGCAGAGGGCAGGGTGGTATACGTAGTCTATATGGATTCCAGTAAGGCCTTCAATAAGGTTCCACATGGTACGCTGCTCTGGAAGGGTAGAACTCATGAAATTGAGGAGGAGCTGCCAAATTAGATACAAAATTGTCTTGATGGTAGGAAGAAGATGGTAATAATGGAAGGATGTTTGTCAGACTGGAGGCCTGTGACTAGTGGAATGCATCAGGTGTTGGTGCTGGGACATATACATATTACATATATCTATGATTTAGATTAGAATGTACAGGCATGATTTGTAAGTTTGAAGAAAACACCAAAATAGGCAGCATCATGGAGAGTGAGGAAGGTTATCAGAAATTTCAGAAAATACAGCTGTACCTTGATCAGCTGGAGAAGTGGCTGAGAAATGGCAAATGGATTTTAATATAGATCAATGTAAGTTCTTGCATTATAGAAAGTCAAATAAAGGTGGGAGTTTCATGGTGAATGGTTGGGTCCAAAGGAGTGTAGTGGAACAGAGGGATATTGGAATTCAGGTGCATGGTTCTCTGAAGGTTGATTCAGAGGTAGACAGGGCAGTGAAGAAAGCTTTTGGCACACTGCCCTTCATCAGTGTATATCACAGAGTATCGAAATTAGGGAGTTACCTTGCAGTTAAAGAGGATGCAGGTGAGGCCATACTGGTAGCGCAGTGTTCTGTTCTGTTCACTTTGCTGCAGGAAAGATGTTATTAAACTGGAAAAAGTGCAGAGGAAATTTGCAAGGATGTTGCAAAGGACACAACGGTCTGAGATATAGGGAGAGGTTGGACAAGCTAGGACTTTTTACTTTAGATGTATGAGACTGAGGGGTGATCTGATAGAAGTGTATAAGATCGTGGGAGGGATGGACAAAGTGAATGCACTCATTTTTTTCCCCAGGGTTAGGCAATCACGG
Organism: Chiloscyllium plagiosum; assembly: GCF_037043375.1. Taxonomy (NCBI): domain Eukaryota; kingdom Metazoa; phylum Chordata; class Chondrichthyes; order Orectolobiformes; family Hemiscylliidae; genus Chiloscyllium; species Chiloscyllium plagiosum. The sequence goes on from NW_028270176.1 coordinate 61,642,295, forward strand.
ACTAGACGGCATCAGTTTAAGATCAGAGGGGAAACAATGAAAGGGAACCTGAGGAGCAGTTGCTTTGCACACAGGGGTGATACGCATATGGAATGAGCTGCCAGTGGAAGAGGTTGAGGAGGGAACATTCGCAAAATTTAAAAGGCATTTGGACAAATATACAGACAGGAAAGGATTAGAAGGATGCCAGGCAATAGCTCGAAAATGGGGGTCGATTGGATGGACATTTTAGTTGGAACGGGCCAGTTTGGGCCAAAGGGCCTGTCTCTGTGCTGTAGTACACTATGAATCCAACAACCATTGCATGCCTCCCACTGAATGTAATATTGTAATTACCTAATTCACTGGAGCGAACTTGACTCTCCAGACTACCATGATGTTCAACCAGAATGTTCAAACATTCTATATTGTATGCAGACACCATGTAAAATGCACCTTATTAACGTCACTATTCCTTAAAAGCTGCTTCAGTGCAAGGTTATTAATTCTCCTTCTGACCACACAACACCAAATCCAAAATAGCCTGCTCTCTAGTTTGCTTCACAACATACTCTTCAACCCACCTCATATACACTTAAGGGATTTATTTTCCACAACAAGAGCAGTCACTTTGTAAACGCAGTTTAGATGCAACTTGAGACTATCTAATAAAACTGCAGTATCATTATACTGCATATCGAATTTCCAGAGCATATGATGCTCAGATTGTCTGCCACCATTTTGATTTTGATATATAACACACCAATATTTGCCTTTCCTTGCTATTTGTAAGCTCTACCTAAACTGATTCTGTGGAATCTGAGGGACAGCTCTGTGTCATTATTAGTGTTAGACGTGGACGAGACATTCGGGGAGGCTCACCTCGACACTGAGATGATCTGAAGTAATGTCCATCAATACACGACAAGCATCAATATCCTCCCCACTTTGTCAGGATAAAGGTCACTGTATTCTGTCTGCTCCCTCACACGCACTGTATATCTGTTATAGCAATTACCCCGAGACAATCTTCATGTCTTATCTCTAAATAAGGCTCAGGCACTACCACACTCACGATTGAATTCAGCAATTTCCTTCCCACACTTTCTCTGTAACCTACGCAATACTCCTCACACTAATAACACTATATGGATTCAAAACTGTCGACTGACTCATTCTGGACACCTCAGAATACTCCCCAGCCCCACCTACACCAGCACTAACAGCAGGGCCACCCACTCCTGCCCTCTCTCCATCCCTCCCTTTCTCCCATTCCAAGAGAAACAGCCTTGAATAGGACAGAAAGGGCCCAACCGGGTGGTGGAGTGCTCAATATCCATTCCCTCACACTTCGACCCTCGCCACGTGGGGAGGACCCGAGTACAAGACAGAGCAGACTGGGATGTCTCGTGTGGATTTTCTGAAACATCCATATCCCATTGACCGGTTAAGGAGCAATGCTCAGTGAAAGACAATTCTCACTTTAAACCCATTGGCAGTTCCAACGACAGTTGTTTCACTCCCCCACAAAAAATACAGATACCTCACTGCACAAAGATGCAGTTACAGAAATACACAGAATTATTGGTAAACATCCCAATATACGAACAAGCACCATACATACAGGGGATAGGCATACACGCACATAGAAACACACAGAGACATATAGAGTCACACACAAATAGACACAAACACAGATAGAAACATACAGGCTGATACACAGAAAGACAGACGTAGACACACAAATACACATATTACAAGAAGATGGGCACACACACATACAGACAGACAGAAGCACAGACACTAGTGTCAATAAGATACAAATAGATAAGTTTTTCATTTATAAGGGGATCAAGGATTCTCGGGGAAGGCAGGAGAATGACGTTGAGGAACATATAAGAAATGATTGAATGGCATATCAGACTCGATGGGCCGAATGACCTCATTCTTTTTCATGCTCATGTGATGTTATGCTATCAGGTATTCTCTTCCTGAGACGGCAGCAGAGGCTGTGTTTGATACATATTTGATTGGAAAAGGTCAGTGGCAATGTGGGACTGGTTGGGAGTCCGGAATGGTTTATGTTTATTCCTAATTATTCTGTCTTATATCCGCAAGGAGGTGGTGATTTGATGTTCAATTAACACAGTTTTAAAATAATAGGTCCCACAATGAAATAAGGACATTGCTTTCACTTTACTGTTGTGCTACCTGTGGTGTCCTCATCCTCAGGGAGCAGTGAAGACTCGGTTATTGAAGATATTCAAGGCTGATCTTGACTGATCTTTGCCGGACGGGAGGGTCAATGTTTATTAGGAAGAGACAGGAGATGGATGGGTCAGACACACTCGGATCAGCCATGAGCATTCTGAATGGTGCAGTCAAATGGCCAGCTGCTGTCCCTACACCATGTGTGGTACCCTCAATCCACCCTAGAGACTGTTACAGAGATATACTGCTGTCCCTATCCCATGTGTTGTTGCTCAGTACACCCCTCCAGGCAGTTACATGGTAGGGGACCACCCCATTCAGTCAGACAGAATCGTTACAATGAGACAGGAGGAAACCATTCTGCCTGTCTAAGGAATTACACAGAAATATAGAATGAAATAATTCAGCTCGTTGAGTACATTACACAGCCCAGGAGGAGGCCATTAAACCCGCCTGAACGGATACACAGTAACAGAGAAGCTTTCACTAACAGGAAACAGAGAGTAGAAACAAATGTTTATTTGCAAGCTGCAAATCTGTAACTGATGGAGTGCCTCAGAGATCGCTGTGGGGTCATCAATGACCAACAGTCTGTATCAAAGATCTGGAGGAAGGGGAGGGAATGGCTTGGAGCTCAATTAGCTCATACACAAAAATGGTCATTCAATGTATCATCAAATGGATGGAGTGAGTCTGCAATGTGATACAGACAGGAAAAGTTAGTGAGTAAACCTTCAGCAGAAATAACATAAGGTAAGTTGTCTATTTTGGCATGAAGGATAAAACAATGGTAAACAATTTAAATGGAGAGAGATTGCAGAACTTTGTGATACAGGCGGTTTCCATGTTCCTGGGACATGAATCATATGAAGTCAATCCGCTGATGCAGAATATGATTTGGAAGGTAAGTGGAATGATTCTGTTTTTGGCGCAAGATATCAAGTTTAATCGCAGGGATGTTTTATTGCATCTGTACAGGGCATTGCTGAGACCACACCTGATGCACGGTGTGCAATTTTTATCCCCTAATCTAAAATAAAAGGACATAATTATTTTCGAAGATTTTCAAAGAGGTTTCCCTTTACTCATTCCTGGAATGCCGGCCTTTTGTTATGGGGGATTATCAGTTTCGATCTTAGCTGAGAAATAGTATTGAACGATCCATTTCTTTCTGAAAAGTATATCAGCTGGATGCATATTATCTCTTGTCAGGGAGACTAAAGCTAGAACATAAATTTTAAGAAAAAGATGTATTGATATTGACACACATCCTATGAAGACACCTACCAATATTTACAAATTACCCAAACACGTGTAAGCATGTCATCAAATTATAAAATGGGGACTTTTTTGCGATTGAAAGGAATTGTGTACAAGAGCAATGACGCACCTGCATATAATCCATAACCAGGTTTTCCAGAGAATATTCCAGGAGAGCACATATGGACCAGTTTGGTGTTCAATTCACATTATTATATGTTTCAACATAGAGAGGGATAAAAATGTTCCCTGCCTGAGAAGCAGCAGCCAATTGATCTCTCTCTCTTACTTTGTTCCGCCCAATGGCAAAGTGTGAGACCATAAAATCCCGAGTTATCTGTATCACTTGTGAAGGATTCCTGGTGAGGCTTCATTGGAATCTCTCCACTGCCTGAAACAAAGGGAATTGAGCCAAATCCAACTGTTCCAGAAAGAAATCCAACTACCAGTAGCTTGTCTGAGCAGAATAATTTCAAAGCAGAATAACGTTTGGGGCACTCTATCATTTTACCATTTGTTATGAGTTCAACTATCTGTGTCTTATATTTTTCTAGAATATGACCCACTCTGAGTCCTATATGACTGGGCACCTCTCTAAGCTAGTTGCATTTAAGATTGGTGTAACCAGTGGAGGAGTGGGACTGGAAAAGGAAACAGTGACACTCCAACATTGAAAATTTCTCATTTGTGTTCCAAGCAAAGGGCTGTTCAAGTGGGAATTCCCTCCCCAGAAGTTTGTGGTGCCGAGATATTTCCATTTATTCAAAGTTGTTTTTGGTGACATTTGACAGACAAATGAATTTAGGAAAATGGCATACAGACAGAAAAGTGCTACTGAGACCAGAATCACATCACCCATGATGTCTATGCATGGTGGAGCGATGACAAAGTGTCTAATGGCCCACTCCTGCCACTCAGTCCTATGTTCCAAAGCCTCACAGATCCTGCAAGGTGCAGATGGAGGTCACTTGTTTCAAATACGTGGTCCACAGTAGCACAGGATCTCATTCAGGCCCTCCAGACTGTCACACACGGTTTGGTGGGGGTTGGAAAAGACATCTCTAGTCCCTATAGAGTATGCCCTCTCTACAACTTGTGCTTCATTTGTTGGTCATGGTGTAGATCAAGATTCACTGTGAATGCAGCCCCCATACCTCACCCAGAGATGACTCACAAAATACTTTGCTCTCTCTGATTGCAATGTTCAATGGCAGATCGTTCAGGAAAATTACAACCATTAACTTTGTAATTACAGAATATGAGGACATAAGGAACAGGATCAGGTAATTCGGACGATCAAGCCATTGTATACCATCATGGCTGTTCTACTGTTGACATTAACTCATTTTAATGCCCAATTCTTCACACCCCTTCGCTCTCTGACAGTTCAAAATCCATCCACCTCCTCTTTAAATACTTTCAGTAATGTAGCTTCCATAACTCTCTAGCCCAGATAATTCCTGACAGTGTTTACCCTCTGTGAGAGGAAAATACTTCCTACAAATACACCGTCACCTATTCATATGAACAAGAGGTGAACGCAGGGGCACAGGAAAGAGTGAATGGCCTTGAAATCAAGGCAGTATTTGATGGAGGATGGCATCGGGACCACCTACGTATTTGAGCTGAAAGGGAAACAGGTGTAATCTCCCACTTGTCTGGGTTATTCAGAGCACAAAGAAGCATGTTTGTGGTTGGTGGCCAATAATTCTTTCAGTTCCAGGACATCTCCTCAGGTTAGCCTCCTCAGCACAAACACCTTCAGCTGTTCCATCAATGTCTTTCCCCATCATAAGATCTGAAGTGGGCGTGATGACTGAAGATCACACAGTGTTCAGAATATTTGTCCCCCATCAGCTCCTGAGCCATTCTGTGTCCATGTGCAGCAAGACTAGGACAGCATTCCGGTTTGTGCTGTAAAAGTGTCGGTAACATTCATGTAACAGTGCTGCCAGACACTGCACATTTCCACAGTTAAAAGAGGAGCTCATTCAGCATCTCAAGCTGGTTACACACTGATATGTGGAAGCCATTGAGACCGTCGAAACTACTAAACAGGAATAAACATTATTACCTGCCTGTTCCACAGGAAGAGAAGGGGTCTGGTCAGTAAAGTGGGATATTGTCAGCTGAATGTTTTATACACTTGTTAAAATCGGGTCAGTCAGGATCTCATTGAATGGTGGAGCAGGCTCGAAGGGCCAAGTGACCTATTCTCATTTATTGTTCATACCTCGAAACAATTTTGCTAGTTACTCGAGCGGAGGTGTTAAACACATATTTTAAACTGTTACATGGGCACATGCTGATATTTCCGTCTATGATTTCCTGGGTTTGATAGCATGTAATTGACAGTGGCCCCAGGGGTTCTGCACTTGTTTCAGAGATCTGGAAAGAAATGTGTAGGATACTCTGAGATTTCATTAAGATGTTATATAAATGCACAACTTTTCTACTTGCCTTCCTGCAAGGGTTGAGCGGGTTTTTCTCGTCATCAAACCTATGCATCATTTGACTTCAATCTGTTTTTCTTTGTTGCATTATTGTATGGAGGTTATTCTCTTAAGACAATAGCTTGGGTTTTACCCAAAGTTTTACTCACATTGGTGAGTTTCTGTATCCCATGAGGTAGATTAATTGCAGTCAGTAATGGAAAATATACCAGATCAAATATAATGTTGTTAATTGTTATTAGGTCATTTAACGGATAAAGTTATGCTGTTCTATGATCCTCAGGATTTAAAATCCTTTTCAGTGGAGCCACTGCTGATTTACCCAACGCGCTATACTGGTGAACTCACTGACACTAAAACCTCTATAATCTGGGAAAATGATGAAATACAAATTGACTGGAACTTCAAGTTATCAAAAAACTAGGGAACAGCGAGAGACTAGGCCGAAGCTCAGAACACAGAGACACTGCAAACCCAAGCCCCATTGACACAACTTCTCGAGATGAATTATGATGTGAATCTGCACTATTCAGTTCTGATCTCTGATCAGAACCAAGGCTACTCTGTCAAACCTATGTGCTTTGTGGAAAAATAAATGTCTGCTAGAAGGCAACTATAAAGCTCTCTTACGATAATGTGACACAGAATCAAGTGAAATTTGGAGTATCTCCTTTTGGGGCTTCTTGCATCCTTTCAAGTGGCAGCTGAATTTGGTGATCAGGTATCAGTTACGATCCAATTGGATGAAATCTTGTTAGTGATTCCTTTATTTACATTACCCTACCTCTGAGGTTTGCCCCATTTTTAATTAAATAGCCAATGGGTGTGAAATCTCTTTAGTGCGAGAGAGAATGTGTGTATCCGTGAGAGAGATAATGCGTGTGAGAGGGAGAGAGAGAATGCGTGAGTGAGAGAGCGAGAGAATGCGTGTGTGTGAGACAGAGATTACGTGTGAGCGTAGGCGAGAGAATACGTGTGTCAGAGAGAGAGAGAATGTGTGCGTGCAAGAGAGAGAGAATGTGTGTGTGTGTGAGAGAGAATATGTGTGTGCGCAAGAGACAGAATGCTTGTGTAAGAGAGAGAATGCATGTGTGCAAGAGAGTGAGAGAATGAGTGTGTGTGAGAGAGAGAATGCGTGTGCATGTGAGAGAGAATGCATGTGTGTGAGAGAGAGAATGCGTGCGTGACAAAATGAGAGAATGCATGTGTGAGAGAGAGCATGCATGTGTGTGTGATAGAGGGGATGCGTGTGTGTGATAGAGAGAATGGGTGTGTTAGAGAAAGAGAGAATGCGTGAGTGAGAGGGAAAGAGAATGCTTGTGTGTGTGACAGATAATGTGTGTGTGAGAGAGAGAATGCGTGATTGAGAGAGACAATGCACGTGTGCGAGAGAATATGCGTGTGTGTGAGAGAGAGAATGCGTGTGCGTGAGAGTGAGACAATGCTTGTCTGTGTGAGAGAGAATGCATATGTGCGTGAGATAGTGAATGCGTGTGTGTGTGTGAGAGAGAGAGGATGCGTGTGTGTGAGAGAGAGAATGCGTGAGTGAGAGAATGCATGTGTGTGAGAGAGAGAATGCGTGCGTGACAAAATGAGAGAATGCATGTGTGAGAGAGAGCATGCATGTGTGTGTGATAGAGGGGATGCGTGTGTGTGATAGAGAAAATGGGTGTGTTAGAGAAAGAGAGAATGCGTGAGTGAGAGGGAAAGAGAATGCTTGTGTGTGTGACAGATAATGTGTATGTGAGAGAGAAAATGCGTGATTGAGAGAGACAATGCACGTGTGCGAGAGAATATGCGTGTGTGTGAGAGAGAGAATGCGTGTGCGTGAGAGAGAGTGAATGCGTGCGTGTGAGAGTGAGACAATGCTTGTCTGTGTGAGAGAGAATGCATATGTGCGTGAGATAGTGAATGCGTGTGTGTGTGTGTGAGACAGGATGCGTGTGTGTGAGAGAGAGAATGCGTGTGTGTGAGAGAATATGTGTACGTAAGAGACAGAATGCGTGTGTAAGAGAGAGAGAGAATTAGTGTGTCCGTGAGAGAGAGAATGCGTGCGTGAGAGAGTGAGAGTATGCATGTGTGTGAGAGAGAGAGAATGCGTGAGTGAGAGAGAGAGGATGCGTGAGTGAGAGAGTGAGAGAATGCATGTGTGTGAGAGAGAGAGAATGCGTGAGTGAGAGAGAGAGAGAATGCGTGAGTGAGAGAGTGAGAGAATGCATGTGTGAGAGAGAGAGAATGCGTGTGTGTGAGAGAGAGAATGTGTGAGTGAGAGAATGCGTGTGTGTGAGAGAATATGTGTGTGTAAGAGACCGAATGCGTCTGTAAGAGAGAGAGAATGAGTGTGTGTGTGAGAGAGAGAATGCGTGTGCGTGTGAGAGAGAATGCGTGTGTGCGAGAGAGAGAGAGAATGCGTGTGTGTGAGAGAGAGAATGCGTGTGTCTGTGAGAGAGAGAATGCGTGTGTGAGAGAATGAAAGAATGCGTGTATGAGAGAAAGAATGCATGGTGTGTGAGATAGAGAGAATGCGTTATTGAGAGAGAGAGAGAGACAATGCTTGTCTGCGAGAGAGAATGCGTGTGCTTGAGAGAGAGAATGCGTGCGTGAGAGAGTGAGAGAATGCTTGCGTGTGAGATAGAATGTGTGTGTGCATGAGATCGAGAACGCGTGTATGTGAGAGAGGGAATGCGTGCGGCCGAGAGTGAGGGAATGCATGTCCGAATGAGAGAGAATGCGTGCGTGAGAGTGAATGCGTGAGTGAGAGAGTGAGAGAGTGCGTGTGCATGAGAGAGAGAGAATGCGTGTGTGAGAGTGAGAGAATGCGTGTGTGAGAGAGAGAGAATGCGTGTGTGCGTGAGATAGAGAATGCGTATGAGAGAGAGAGAATTCGTGCGTGAGAGAGAGAGAAAATGCTTCTGTGCGAAAGAATGCATGTGTCAGAAAGAGAGAGAATGCGTGTGTGAGAGTGAGAGAACGCGTGTGTGAGAGAGAAGAGAATGCGTGTGTGCGTGCGATAGAGAATGCGTGTGAGAGAGAGAATGCGTGCATGAGAGAGAGAGAATGCGTGTGTGCGTTGAGATAGAGAACGCGTGTGAGAGAGAGAATGCGTGTGCATGTGAGAGAGAATGCATGTGTGTGAGAGAGAGAATGCGTGTGTGACAAAATGAGAGAATGCATGTGTGAGAGAGAGCATGCATGTGTGTGTGATAGAGGGGATGGGTGTGTGTGATAGAGAAAATGGGTGTGTTAGAGAAAGAGAGAATGCGTGAGTGAGAGGGAAAGAGAATGCTTGTGTGTGTGACAGATAATGTGTGTGTGAGAGAGAGAATGCGTGATTGAGAGAGACAATGCACGTGTGCGAGAGAATATGCGTGTGTGTGAGAGAGAGAATGCGTGTGCGTGAGAGAGAGTGAATGCGTGCGTGTGAGAGTGAGACAATGCTTGTCTGTGTGAGAGAGAATGCATATGTGCGTGAGATAGTGAATGCGTGTGTGTGTGAGAGAGGATGCGTGTGTGTGAGAGAGAGAATGCGTGTGTGTGAGAGAATATGTGTACGTAAGAGACAGAATGCGTGTGTAAGTGAGAGAGAGAATTAGTGTGTCCGTGAGAGAGAGAATGCGTGCGTGAGGGAGTGAGAGTATGCATGTGTGTGAGAGAGAGAGAATGCGTGAGTGAGAGAGAGAGGATGCGTGAGTGAGAGAGTGAGAGAATGCATGTGTGTGAGAGAGAGAGAATGCGTGAGTGAGAGAGAGAGAGAATGCGTGAGTGAGAGAGTGAGAGAATGCATGTGTGAGAGAGAGAGAATGCGTGTGTGTGAGAGAGAGAATGCGTGAGTGAGAGAATGCGTGTGTGTGAGAGAATATGTGTGTGTAAGAGACCGAATGCGTCTGTAAGAGAGAGAGAGAATGAGTGTGTGTGTGTGAGAGAGAATGCGTGTGCGTGTGAGAGAGAATGCGTGTGTGCGAGAGAGAGAGAGAATGCGTGTGTGTGAGAGAGAGAATGCGTGTGTCTGTGAGAGAGGGAATGCGTGTGTGAGAGAATGAGAGAATGCGTGTATGAGAGAAAGAATGCATGGTGTGTGAGATAGAGAGAATGCGTTATTGAGAGAGAGAGAGAGACAATGCTTGTCTGCGAGAGAGAATGCGTGTGCTTGAGAGAGAGAATGCGTGCGTGAGAGAGTGAGAGAATGCTTGCGTGTGAGATAGAATGTGCGTGTGCGTGAGATCGAGAATGCGTGTATGTGAGAGAGGGAATGCGTGCGTCCGAGAGTGAGAGAATGCATGTGTGTGAGAGAATATGTGTGTGTAAGAGACCGAATGCGTCTGTAAGAGAGAGAGAATGAGTGTGTGTGTGAGAGAGAGAATGCGTGTGCGTGTGAGAGAGAATGCGTGTGTGCGAGAGAGAGAGAGAATGCGTGTGTGTGAGAGAGAGAATGCGTGTGTCTGTGAGAGAGAGAATGCGTGTGTGAGAGAATGAAAGAATGCGTGTATGAGAGAAAGAATGCATGGTGTGTGAGATAGAGAGAATGCGTTATTGAGAGAGAGAGAGAGACAATGCTTGTCTGCGAGAGAGAATGCGTGTGCTTGAGAGAGAGAATGCATGCGTGAGAGAGTGAGAGAATGCTTGCGTGTGAGATAGAATGTGTGTGTGCATGAGATCGAGAATGCGTGTATGTGAGAGAGGGAATGCGTGCGTCCGAGAGTGAGGGAATGCATGTCCGAATGAGAGAGAATGCGTGCGTGAGAGTGAATGCGTGAGTGAGAGAGTGAGAGAGTGCGTGTGCATGAGAGAGAGAGAGAATGCGTGTGTGAGAGTGAGAGAATGCGTGTGTGAGAGAGAGAGAATGCGTGTGTGCGTGAGATAGAGAATGCGTGCGTGAGAGAGAGAAAATGCTTCTGTGTGAAATAATGCATGTGTCAGAAAGAGAGAGAATGCGTGTGTGAGAGTGAGAGAATGTGTGTGTGAGAGAGAAGAGAATGCGTGTGTGCGTGAGATAGAGAATGCGTGTGAGAGAGAGAATGCGTGCATGAGAGAGAGAGAATGCGTGTGTGCGTGAGATAGAGAATGCGTGTGAGAGAGAGAATGCGTGCGTGAGAGTGAATGCGTGAGTGAGAGAGTGAGAGAGTGCGTGTGTGTGAGAGAGAGAGAATGCGTGTGAGAGAGAGAGAAAGAATGCGTGTGTCTGTGAGAAAGAATGCGTGTGCGTGAGAGAGAGAGAATGCGTGTGTGAGAGTGAGAGAATGCGTGTGTGAGAGAGAGAGAATGCGTGTGTGCGTGAGATAGAGATGCGTGTGAGAGAGAGAATGCGTGCGTGAGAGAGTGAGAGTACGCTTGCTTGTGTAAGAGAGAAAACAAAGGTGCGTGATACAGAGAATGCATGTCCGTGAGAGAGAGAATGTGTCCATGAGAGAGTGAGATCATGCGTGTGCGTGAGAGAGAGAGAAAATGCTTCTGTGCGAAAGAATGCGTGTGTCAGAGAGAGAGAGAATGTGTGTGTATGAGAGAGAGAATATGTGTGTGCGTAAGAAACAGAATGCTTGTGTAAGAGAGCGAATGCGTGTGTGCAAGAGAGTGAGAGAATGAGTGTGTGTGTGAGAGAGAGAATGCGTGATTGAGAGAGACAATGCATGTGTGCGAGAGAGAATGCGTGTGTGTGAGAGAGAATGCGTGTGCGTGAGAGAGTGTGAATGCGTGCGTGTGAGAGTGAGACAATGCTTGTCTGTGTGAGAGAGAATGCATATGTGCGTGAGATAGTGAATGCGTGTGTGTGTGAGAGAGAGAGGATGCATGTGTGTGAGAGAGAGAATGCGTGAGTGAGAGAATGCGTGTGTGTGAGAGAATATGTGTGCGTAAGAGACAGAATGCGTGTGTAAGAGAGAGAGAGAATGAGTGTGTGTGTGAGAGAGAGAATGCGTGAGCGTGTGAGAGAGAATGCGTGTGTGCGAGAAAGAAAATGCGTGCGTAACAGAGGGAGAGAGAGAATGCATGTGTGTGAGAGAGAGAATGAGTGTGTCCGTGAGAGAGAGAATGCGTGCGTGAGAGAGTGAGAGTATGCATGTGTGTGAGAGAGAGAGAATGCGTGTGTGTGAGAGAGAGAATGCGTGAGTGAGAGAATGCGTGTGTGTGAGAGAATATGTGTGTGTAAGAGACCGAATGCGTCTGTTAGAGAGAGAGAGAATGAGTGTGTGTGTGAGAGAGAAAACGTGTGTGCGAGAGAGAAAATGCGTGCGTAACAGAGGGAGAGAGAGAATGCATGTGTGTGAGAGAGAGAATGAGTGTGTCTGTGAGAGAGAGAATGCGTGCGTGAGAGAGTGAGAGTATTCATGTGTGTGTGAGAGAGAGAGAATGCGTGAATGAGAGAGAGAGAATGCGTGAGTGAGAGAGAGAGAATGCGTGAGCGAGAGAAAATGCGTATGTGAGAGAGATAATGCATGTGCGTGAGAGAGATAATGCGTGTGTCCGAGAGTGAGAATGCTTGTGTGTGAGAGAGAATGCGTGTGTGTGTGAGAGAGAATGCATTTGTGTGAGAGAGAGAGAAAATGCTTGTGTGTGAGAAAATGTGTGTGTGAGAGAGAGAGAACGTTTGTGTGCAAAGGAGAGAGAATGCGTGTGAGTGAGAGAGAGAATATGTGTGTGTGTGAGAAAGAGAATGGGTGTGCGTGTGGGAGAGAATGCGTGTGTGCGAGAGAGAGAATGCGTGCGTGAGAGAGTGAGAGAATGCATGTGTGAGAGAGAGGATGCATGTGTGCGAGATAGAGAGAATGAGTGTGTGTGATAGAAAGAATGCATGTGTGTGAGAGAGAATGTGTGTGTGAGAGAGAAAATGCGTGATTGAGAGAGAGAGAAGGCGTGAGTGAGAGAGTGAGAGAATGCATGTGTGTGAGAGAGAGAGAATGCGTGAGTGAGAGAGAGAGAGAATGCGTGAGTGAGAGAGTGAGAGAATGCATGTGTGAGAGAGAGAGAGAATGCGTGAGTGAGAGAGAGAGAGAATGCGTGAGTGAGAGAGTGAGAGAATGCATGTGTGTGTGAGAGAGAGAATGCGTGTGTGTGAGAGAGAGAATGCGTGAGTGAGAGAATGCGTGTGTGTGAGAGAATATGTGTGTGTAAGAGACCGAATGCGTCTGTTAGAGAGAGAGAGAATGAGTGTGTGTGTGAGAGAGAAAACGTGTGTGCGAGAGAGAAAATGCGTGCGTAACAGAGGGAGAGAGAGAATGCATGTGTGTGAGAGAGAGAATGAGTGTGTCTGTGAGAGAGAGAATGCGTGCGTGAGAGAGTGAGAGTATTCATGTGTGTGTGAGAGAGAGAGAATGCGTGAATGAGAGAGAGAGAATGCGTGAGTGAGAGAGAGAGAATGCGTGAGCGAGAGAAAATGCGTATGTGAGAGAGATAATGCATGTGCGTGAGAGAGATAATGCGTGTGTCCGAGAGTGAGAATGCTTGTGTGTGAGAGAGAATGCGTGTGTGTGTGAGAGAGAATGCATTTGTGTGAGAGAGAGAGAAAATGCTTGTGTGTGAGAAAATGTGTGTGTGAGAGAGAGAGAACGTTTGTGTGCAAAGGAGAGAGAATGCGTGTGAGTGAGAGAGAGAATATGTGTGTGTGTGAGAAAGAGAATGGGTGTGCGTGTGGGAGAGAATGCGTGTGTGCGAGAGAGAGAATGCGTGCGTGAGAGAGTGAGAGAATGCATGTGTGAGAGAGAGGATGCATGTGTGCGAGATAGAGAGAATGAGTGTGTGTGATAGAAAGAATGCATGTGTGTGAGAGAGAATGTGTGTGTGAGAGAGAAAATGCGTGATTGAGAGAGAGAGAATGCGTGAGTGAGAGAGTGAGAGAATGCATGTGTGTGAGAGAGAGAGAATGCGTGAGTGAGAGAGAGAGAGAATGCGTGAGTGAGAGAGTGAGAGAATGCATGTGTGAGAGAGAGAGAGAATGCGTGAGTGAGAGAGAGAGAGAATGCGTGAGTGAGAGAGTGAGAGAATGCATGTGTGTGTGAGAGAGAGAATGCGTGTGTGTGAGAGAGAGAATGCGTGAGTGAGAGAATGCGTGTGTGTGAGAGAATATGTGTGTGTAAGAGACCGAATGCGTCTGTTAGAGAGAGAGAGAATGAGTGTGTGTGTGAGAGAGAAAACGTGTGTGCGAGAGAGAAAATGCGTGCGTAACAGAGGGAGAGAGAGAATGCATGTGTGTGAGAGAGAGAATGAGTGTGTCTGTGAGAGAGAGAATGCGTGCGTGAGAGAGTGAGAGTATTCATGTGTGTGTGAGAGAGAGAGAATGCGTGAATGAGAGAGAGAGAATGCGTGAGTGAGAGAGAGAGAATGCGTGAGCGAGAGAAAATGCGTATGTGAGAGAGATAATGCATGTGCGTGAGAGAGATAATGCGTGTGTCCGAGTGTGAGAATGCTTGTGTGTGAGAGAGAATGCGTGTGTGTGTGAGAGAGAATGCATTTGTGTGAGAGAGAGAGAAAATGCTTGTGTGTGAGAAAATGTGTGCGTGAGAGAGAGAGAACGTTTGTGTGTAAAGGAGAGAGAATGCGTGTGAGTGAGAGAGAGAATATGTGTATGTGTGAGAAAGAGAATGGGTGTGCGTGTGGGAGAGAATGCGTGTGTGCGAGAGAGAGAATGCGTGCGTGAGAGAGTGAGAGAATGCATGTGTGAGAGAGAGGATGCATGTGTGCGAGATAGAGAGAATGAGTGTGTGTGATAGAAAGAATGCATGTGTGTGAGAGAGAATGTGTGTGTGAGAGAGAAAATGCGTGATTGAGAGAGACAATGCACGTGTGCAAGGGAGAGAATGAGCGTGCTTGAGAGAGAGAGACTGCGAGCGTGAGAGATGAGAGAATGCTTGTGTGTGTGAGAGAGAATGCATATGTGCGTGAGATCGAGAATGCATGTGTGTGAGAGAGAATGCGTGTGTGAGAGAGAGAATGCGTGTGTGAGAGAGAGAATGCACGTGTGCGAGATAGAGAGAATGCGTGTGTGAGAGAGAATGTGTGAGTGAGAGAATGCGTGAGTGAGAGAATGCGTGAGAGAGAGAATGTGTATGTGAGAGATAGAGAATGTGTTAGTGTGAGAGAAAGAGAATGCGTGTGTGAGAGATTGAGATAATGCGTGTGTGCGAGAGAGAGAATACATTTGTGAGAGAGAGAGAATGCGTGTTTTTGAGAGAGAGAATGTGTGAGTGCGAGAATGCGTGAGTGAGAGAATGCGTGAGTGATAGAGAGAATGCATATGTGAGAGATAGAGAATGCGTGTGTGTGTGAGAGGGAGAATGCGTGTGTGCGAGAGGGAGACAGAATGCGTGTGAGAGAGAGAGAATATGTGTGTGCATGAGAGACAGAATGAGTGTGTTAGAGAAAGAGAGAATGCATGAGTGAGGGACTTGTGTGTGTGAGAGAGAATTTGTGTGTAAGGGAGAGTGAGAATGCATGATTGAGAGAGAGAGAGAATGCTTGTATGTGAGAGAGAATGCCTGTGCGTGTGAGAGAGAGAATGCTTGCGTGTGTGAGAGAGAAAACGGAGGTGCGTGATATCGATAATGCGTGTGTCAGAGAGAGAATGTGTGCGTGCGAGAGTGAGAGAATGCGTGAGTGAGAGATAGAGAATGCGTGAGTGAGAGAGAGAGATTGCGCACGTGAGAGAGTGACATAATGCGTGTGCGTGAGAGAAAGAGAATGCGTGCGTGAGAGAGTGACAGAATACTTGTGTGTGTGAGAGAGAAGGAATATGTGCGTGATATAGAGAATCCGTGTGTGTGAGAGAGAATGTGTGAGTGAGAGAATGCGTGAGTGAGAGAATGCGTGAGTGAGAGAGAATGCGTATATGAGAGATAGAGAATGTGTGAGTGTGAGAGAAAGAGAATGCGCGCGTGAGAGATTGAGATAATGCGTGTGTGCGAGAGAGAGAATGCGTTTGTGAGAGAGAGAGAAGGTGTGTTTTTGAGAGAGAGAATGTTTGAGTGCGGGAATGCGTGAGTGAGAGAATGCGTGAGTGAGAGAGAGAATGCGTATGTGAGAGATAGAGAATGCGTGAGTGTGAGAGAATGAGAATGCGCACGTGAGAGATTGAGATAATGCGTTTGTGCGAGAGAGAGAATGCGTTTGCGTGAGAGAGAGAGAATGCGTGTGTGTGAGAGAGAGAATGCGTGTGTGTGTGAGAGGGAGAATGCGTGTGTGCGAGAGAGAGAGACAGAATGCGTGTGAGAGAGAGAGAATATGTGTGTGCATGAGAGACAGAATGAGTGTGTTAGAGAAAGAGAGAATGCATGAGTGAGGGACTTGTGTGTGTGAGAGAGAATTTGTGTGTAAGGGAGAGAGAGAATGCATGATTGAGAGAGAGAGAGAATGCTTGTATGTGAGAGAGAATGCCTGTGCGTGTGAGAGAGAGAATGCTTGCGTGTGTGAGAGAGAAAACGGAGGTGCGTGATATAGATAATGCGTGTGTCAGAGAGAGAATGTGTGCGTGCGAGAGTGAGAGAATGCGTGAGTGAGAGATAGAGAATGCGTGAGTGAGAGAGAGAGAGATTGCGCACGTGAGAGAGTGACATAATGCGTGTGCGTGAGAGAGAGAGAATGCGTGCGTGAGAGAGTGAGAGAATACTTGTGTGTGTGAGAGAGAAGGAATATGTGCGTGATATAGAGAATCCGTGTGTGAGAGAGAGAATGTGTGCATGAGAGAGTTAGTGAATGCGGATGTGTGAGAGAAAAGGCGTGAGTGACAGAGAGAAGGCGCATGTGAGAGAGAATGCTAGAGTAAGAGAGAGAGAATGCGCGCATGAGAGTGAGATAATGCGTGTGCGTGAGAGAGAGAGAATGCGTGTGTGTGAAAAAGAATGCATTTGCGAGCGAGAGAGAGAAAATACTTGTGTGTGCGGGAATGCGTGTGTGAGAGATAGAGAATGTGAGTTTGCAAGAGAGAGAGAATTTGTGTGAGAGAGAGAGAATGCGTGAGTGAGAGAGTGAGCTAATGCGTGTGCGCGAGAGAGAGAAGGCGTGTGTGTGTGTGAGAGAATGCGTTTGCGTGAGAGAGAGAGAGAATGCGTGTGTGTGAGAGAAAGAATGCGTGTGTGCGAGAGAGAGAATGTGTGTGTGCCCGAGAGAGGCAGAATGCGTGTGTGAGAGAGAGCATGCATGTGTGTGTGATAGAGGGAATGCGTGTGTGTGATAGAGAGAATGGGTGTGTTAGAGAAAGAGAGAATGCGTGAGTGAGAGGGAAAGAGAATGCTTGTGTGTGTGAGTGATAATGTGTGTGAGAGAGAGAGAATGCGTGATTGAGAGAGACAATGCACGTGTGCGAGAGAGAATGCGTGTGTGTGAGAGACAGGATGCGTGTGCGTGAGAGAGAGTGAATGCGTGCGTGTGAGAGTGAGACAATGCTTGTCTGTGTGAGAGAGAATGCATATGTGCGTGAGATAGTGAATGCGTGTGTGTGTGTGAGAGAGGATGCGTGTGTGTGAGAGAGAGAATGCGTGAGTGAGAGAATGCGTGTGTGTGAGAGAATATGTGTGTGTAAGAGACCGAATGCGTCTGTAAGAGAGAGAGAGAATGAGTGTGTGTGTGAGAGAAAATGCGTGTGTGCGAGAGAGAAAATGCTTTCGTAACAGAGGGAGAGAGAGAATGCATGTGTGTGAGAGAGAGAATGAGTGTGTCTGTGAGAGAGAGAATGCGTGCGTGAGAGAGTGAGAGTATTCATGTTTGTGTGAGAGAGAGAATGCGTGAGTGAGAGAGAGAGAATGCGTGAGTGAGAGAGAGAGAATGCGTGAGCGAGAGAAAATGCGTATGTGAGAGAGACAATGCATGTGCGTGAGAGAGAGAATGCGTGCGTCCGAGAGTGAGAATGCTTGTGTGTGAGAGAGAATGCGTGTGTGAGAGAGAGAGAACGTGTGTGTGCAAAGGAGAGAGAATGCGTGTGAGTGAGAGAGAGAATATGTGTGCGTAAGAGACATAATGCGTGTGTAAGATAGAGAATGCGTGTGTGTGAGAGAGAGAGAATGAATGTGTGTGTGAAAGAATGTGTGTGTGTGAGAGAGAGAACGTGTGTGTGCAAAGGAGAGTGAATGCGTGTGAGTGAGAGAGAGAATATGTGTGTGTAAGAGACATAATGCGTGTGTAAGATAGAGAATACGTGTGTGTGAGAGAGAGAATATGTGTGTGTGTGAGAAAGAGAATGGGTGTGCGTGTGGGAGAGAATGCGTGTGTGCGAGCGAGAGAATGCATGCGTGAGAGAGTGAGAGAATGCATGTGTGAGAGAGAGGATGCATGTGTGCGAGATAGAGAGAATGAGTGTGTGTGATAGAAAGAATGCATGTGTGTGAGAGAGAATGTGTGTGTGAGAGAGAAAATGCGTGATTGAGAGAGACAATGCACGTGTGCAAGGGAGAGAATGCGCGTGCTTGAGAGATAGAGAATGCGAGCGTGAGAGATGAGAGAATGCTTGTGTGTGCGAGAGAGAATGCATATGTGCGTGAGATAGAGAATGCGTGTGTGTGAGAGAGAATGCGTGTGAGAGAGAGAATGCGTGTGTGAGAGAGAGAATGCATGTGTACGAGATAGAGAGAATGCGTGTGTGAGAGAGAATGTGTGAGTGAGAGAATGCGTGAGTGAGAGAATGCGTGAGTGAGAGAGAATGCGTATGTGAGAGATAGAGAATGTGTGAGTGTGAGAGAAAGAGAATGCGCGCGTGAGAGATTGAGATAATGCGTGTGTGCGAGAGTGAGAATGCGTTTGTGAGAGAGAGAGAATGCGTGTTTTTGAGAGAGAGAATGTGTGAGTGCGAGAATGCGTGAGTGAGAGAATGCATGAGTGAGAGAGAGAATGCGTATATGAGAGATAGAGAATGCGTGAGTGTGAGAGAATGAGAATGCGCACGTGAGAGATTGAGATAATGCGTTTGTGCGAGAGAGAGAATGCGTTTGCGTGAGAGAGAGAGAATGCGTGTGTGTGAGAGGGAGAATGTGTGTGTGCGAGAGAGAGACAGAATGCGTGTGAGAGAGAGAGAATATGTGTGTGCATGAGAGACAGAATGAGTGTGTTAGAGAAAGAGAGAATGCATGAGTGAGGGACTTGTGTGTGTGAGAGAGAATTTGTATCTAATGGAGAGAGAGAATGCATGATTGAGAGAGAGAGAGAATGCCTGTATGTGAGAGAGAATGCGTGTGCGTGTGAGAGAGAGAATGCTTGCTTGTGTGAGAGAGAAAACGGAGGTGCGTGATATAGATAATGCGTGTGTCAGAGAGAGAATGTGTGCGTGCGAGAGTGAGAGAATGCGTGAGTGAGAGATAGAGAATGCGTGAGTGAGAGAGAGAGAGATTGCACACGTGAGAGAGTGACATAATGCGTGTGCGTGAGAGAGAGAGAATGCGTGCGTGAGAGAGTGAGAGAATACTTGTGTGTGTGAGAGAGAAGGAATATGTGCGTGATATAGAGAATCCGTGTGTGTGAGAGAGAATGTGTGCATGAGAGAGTGAGAGAATGCGTGTGTGAGAGAGAAAAGGGGTGAGTGACAGAGAGAAGGCGCATGTGAGAGAGAATGCGAGAGTAAGAGAGAGAGAATGCGCGCATGAGAGTGAGATAATGCGTGTGCGTGAGAGAGAGAGAATGCGTGTGTGTGAAAAAGAATGCATTTGCGAGCGAGAGAGAGAAAATACTTGAGTGTGCCGGAATGCGTGTGTGAGAGAGAGAATGTGTGTTTGCAAGAGAGAGAGAATGTGTGTGTGAGAGAGAGAATGCGTGAGTGAGAGAGTGAGATAATGCGTGTGCGCGAGAGAGAGAAGGCGTGTGTGTGAGAGAGAGAATGCGTTTGCGTGAGAGAGAGAGAGAATGCGTGTGTGTGAGAGAAAGATTACGTGTGTGAGAGAGATAGAATGCGTGTGTGCCCGAGAGAGGCAGAATGCGTGTGTGCCCGAGAGAGACCGAATGTGTGTGTGAGAGAGAGACAATATGTGTGAGTGTGAGACACAGAATGCGTGTGTGAGAGAGAGAATGCGTGTGTGCAAGAGAGAGAGAATGTGTGTGTGAGAGAGAGAGAATGCGTGTGTCTGTGAGAGAGAGAATGCGTGCGTGACAGAGTGAGAGAATGCATGTGTATGTGAGAGAGAGAATGCGTGAGTGAGAGAGAGAGAATGCGTGAGTGAGAGAGAAAATGTGTATGTGAGAGAGAGAATGCGCGAGTGAGAGAGAGAATGCGCGTGAGAGAGTGAGATAATGCGTGTGTGAGAGAGAGAGATAATGCATGTGTGTGAGAGAGCGAATGCGTGTGTCTGTGAGAGAAAGAATGTGTGTGTGAGAGAGTGAGATAATGCGTGTGCGTGAGAGAGAGAAGTCGTGCGTGAGATAGTGAGAGAATGCTTATGTGCGTGAGAGAGAATGCATATGTGCGTGAGATAGTGAATGCGTGTGTGTGAGAAAGCGAAAGCGTGTGTGAGAGAGAGAATGCGTGTGTGAGAGAGAATGTGTGAGTGAGAGAATGAGTGAGCGAGAGAATGCGTGAGTGAGAGAGAGAATGCGTATGTGAGAGATAGAGAATGTGTGAGTGTGAGAGAAAGAGAATGCGCGCATGAGAGATTGAGATAATGCGTGTGCGCGAGAGAGAGAATGCGTTTGTGTGAGGGAGAGAATGTGTTTGCGTGAAAGAGAGAGAGAATACGTGTGTGTGAGAGAGAATGCATTTGCTTTAGTGAGAGAGAAAATGCTTGTGCGTGAGAGAATGCGCGTGTGAGAGAGAGAGAATGTGTGTGTGCAAGAGAGAGAATGTGTGTGTGAGAGAGAGAATGCGTGATTGAGAGAGACCTTGCACGTGTTCGAGAGAGAGAATGCACGTGTGTGAGAGAGATAATGCGTGTGTGTATGAGAGGGAGAATGCGTGTGTGCGAGAGAGAGACAAAATGCGTGTGAGAGAGAGAGAGAATATGTGTGTGCGTAAGTGACAGAATGCGTGTGTGTGAGAGAGAATGCGTGTGTGTGAGAGAGAGAATGCGTGAGCGTGAGATAGAGAATGCGTGTGAGAGAGAGAGAAAATGCGTGAATGAGAGAGAGAATGCAAGTGTGTGAGATAGAGAGAATGCGTGTGCGTGATAGGGAGAATGCGTGTGTTCAAATAAGAGAGAATGCGTGAGTGAGAGAGAGAGAGCATGCTTGTGTGGAAGAGAGAATATGTGTGTGCGTGAGAGAGAGTGCGTGTGTGTGTAAGGGAGAATACATTTGCGTGAGAGAGAGACAAAATGCGTGTGAGAGAGAGAGAGAATATGTGTGTGCGTAAGTGACAGAATGCGTGTGTGTGAGAGAGAATGCGTGTGTGTGAGAGAGAGAATGCGTGAGCGTGAGATAGAGGATGCGTGTGAGAGAGAGAGAAAATGCGTGAATGAGAGAGAGAATGCAAGTGTGTGAGATAGAGAGAATGCGTGTGCGTGATAGGGAGAATGCGTGTGTTCAAATAAGAGAGAATGCGTGAGTGAGAGAGAGAGCATGCTTGTGTGGAAGAGAGAATATGTGTGTGCGTGAGAGAGAGTGCGTGTGTGTGTAAGGGAGAATACATTTGCGTGAGAGAGAGATAAAATGCTTGTGTGAGAGAGAATGCGTGTGTGAGAGAGAGAATGTGTGTGTGCAAGAGAGAGAGATTGCGTGTGTGTGAGAGAATATGTGTGCATAAGAGACAGAATGCGAATGTAAGAGAGAGACAATGAGTGTGTGTGTGAGAGAGAGAATGCGTGTGCGAGTGAGAATGCATGTGCGAGAGAGAAAATACGTGCGTGACAGCGTCAGAGAATGCAGGTGTGCGAGATAGAGAGAATGCTTGTGTGTGTGAGAGAGAATGCGTGATTCAGAGAGACAATGCACGTGTGCAAGAGAGAGAGAATGCGCGTGCTTGAGCGAGAGAGAATGCGTGTGCGTGACAGAGATAGAATGCGAGCGTGAGAGAGTGAGAGAATGCTTGTGTGTGTGAGAGAGAATGCGTATGTGCGTGAGATAGAGAATGCGTGTATGTGAGGGAGAATGCGTGTGTGTGAGAGAGAATTCGTGTATGATAGCGAGAATGCATTGTGCGAGGTAGAGAGAATGCGTGTGTGTGAGAGAGAAAATGCGTGAGTGAGAGAGAGAGAATGCGCATGTGAGAGAGAATGCGTGAGTAAGAGAGAGAGAGAAAGCATTCGTGAGAGAGTGAGATAATGCGTGTGCGTGAGAGAGAGAGAATGCGTGTGTGTGGAAAAGAATGCAATTGCGTGAGAGAGAGAGAAAATGCTTATGTGTGAGTGAATGCGTGTGTGTGAGAGGGAGAATGTGTGTTTGCAAGAGAGAGAGAATTTGTGTGTGTGAGAGAGAATGCGTGTCTGTGAGAGAGAGAGAATGATTGTGCATGAGAGAGAGAATGTGTGCGTGAGAGAGAGACAATGCTTGTCTGTGTCAGAGAGAATGCATATGTGCGTGAGATAGAGAATGCGTGTGTGAGAGAGAGAATGTGTGTGTGAGAGAGAGAGAATATGTGACTGAGAGAATGCGTGACTGAGAGAGAGAATGCGTATGTGAGAGAGTGAGATAATGCGTGTGCGTGAGAGAGAGAGAATGTGTGTGTGGGAGAGAGAGAATGCATTAGCGTGAGAGAGAGAAAAAATGCTTGTGTGTTTGAGAATGCGTGTGTGAGAGAGAGAGAACCTGTGTGTGTGCAAGGGAGAGAGAATGCGTGTGTGAGAGAGAGAGAAAATGTGTGTGCGTAAGAGACATAATGCGTGTGTAAGGGAGAGAATGCGTGTGTGCGTGCGAGAGAGAATGAGTGTGTGTGTGTGAGAGAGAATGCGTGTGCGTGTGAGAGAGAATGCGTGTGTGTGAGACAGAGAATGCGTGCGTGAAAGAGTGAGAGAATGCATGTGTGTGTGATAGAGAGAATGTGTGTTAGAGAAAGAAAGAATGAGTGAGTGAGAGAGAGAGAATGCGTGTGTTTGAGAGAGAGAATGTGTGTGTGTGAGAGAGAGAATGTGTGATTGAGAGAGACAATGCACGTGTGCAAGAGAGAGAATGCGCGTGCTTGAAAGAGAGAGAATGCGTGTGCGTGAGAGAGAGAATGCGTGCGTGAGAGTGAGAGAATGCTTGTGTTTGAGAAAGAGAGAATGCATGAGTGAGGGAGAGAGAATACTTGTGTGTGTGAGAGAGAATGTGTGTGTAAGAGAGAGCGAGAATGCATGATTGAGAGAGAGAGAGAATGCGTGTATGTGAGAGAGAATGCGTGTGCATGTGAGAGAGAGAATGCGTGCGTGAGAGAGTGAGAGAATGCTTGTGCGTGTGAGAGAGAAAACGGAGGTGTGTGATATAGAGAATGTGTGTGTGAGAGAGAGAATGCGTGAGTGAGAGAGAGAATGCGCATGTGAGAGAGAATGCGTGAGTGAGAGAGTGAGATAATGCGTGTGCGTGAGAGAGAGAGAATGTGTGCGTGAGAGAGTGAATGCGTGTGTAGGAGAGTGAGAGAATGCGTGTGTGTGAGAGAGAGAATGCGTGAGAGAGAGAATGCGTGCGTGAGGGAGAGAATGCGTATGTATGAGAGAGAGAGTTTGAGTGATTGTGAGAGAGAGAGTGTGTGTGTGTGAGAGAGAAAGAATGCGTGTGGCTGTGAGAGAGAATGCTGTTGGGCGGGCGTTCGTTTTCAGCATCACTGGGTTGGTTTCTGGGGAAGGTGAGGTCTGGACAAGTCCGATGGGAGTTCCATCAGAACCAGAATGAGATGTAATACCCTTCTTTTCTCCAATGAAAACAACCCCAATTGCCTCAGCCTTTCCTCATACGATCTTCCTTACATACCAGGCAACATCCTGATAAACCACCTCTGCACCCGTTCCAGTGCCTCCATATCCTTCCTATAGTATGGCGAACAAAAATGCATACAATACTCCAGATGCGGTCGCACCAGAGTCCTCTACAACTGCAACATGACCTCAGGACTCCGGAACTCAATTCCTCGACCAATAAAAGCCAGTACGCCATATGCCTTCTTCACCGCACTATTTACCTGGGTGGCAACTTTCAAAGATCTGTGTACATGGACACCAAGATCCCTCTGCTCATCCACACTACCAAGTCAGCGACCGTTAGCCGAGTACCCCATCTTTTTGTATTCTTACCAATGTGAATCACCTCACACTTAGCTACATTGAACTCCATTTGCCACCTTTCTGCCCAGTTCTGCAGCTTATCTATATCCCGCTGTAACCTGCCACATCCTTCCTCACTGTCAACAACTCAACCGACTTTTGTATCATCCGCAAACTTGCTCAGCCAACCTTCCAACCCCTCCTCCAAGTCATTTATAAAAGTGACAAACAGCAATGGTCCCAAAACAGATCCTTGTGGAACACCGCTAGTAACGGCACTCCAAGATGAACCTTTACCATCAACTACTACCCTCTGTCTTCTTCCAGCCAGCCATTTCCTAATCCAAACCTCCAACTCACCCTCAATGCCATACCTCCGTATTTTTTGAAGTAGCCTACCATGGGGAACCTTATCAAACGCCTTACTAAAATCCAAATACACCACATCTACGGCTTTCCCCTCGTCCACCTCCTCAGTCACCTTCTCAAAGAATTCAATAAGGTTTGTGAGACACAACCTGCCCTTCACAAAACCATGCTGACTATCATTGATCACATTATTCCTATCCAGATGTTCATAAATCCTATCCCTTACAATTCTTTCTAAGACTTTGCCCACAACAGAATTGAGACTCACTGGTCTATAGTTACTAAGGTTATCCCTACTCCCCTTCGTGAACAAGAGAACCACATTTGCTATCCTCCAATCTTCTGGCACTACTCCTGTAGACAACGAGGACATAAAAATCAAGGCCAATGGCTCTGCAATCTCCTCCCCTGCTTCCCAGAGAATCCTAGGATAAATGCCATCAGGCCCAGGGGACCTATCTATTTTCACCCTTTCCAGAATTTCCAACACCTCTTCCCTACATACCTCAATTCTACTTAATTGTGACTCAGTATTCATACCGGCAACAATGTCCTGTTCCTGAGTGAATACTGACGAAAAATATTCATTCAGTGTCTCCCCACTCTCTTCAGCCTTCACACGCAACTTCCCACTACTATCCTTGACTGGACCTATTCCTACCCTAGTCATTCTTTTATTCCTGACAAACCTATAGAAAGCCTTAGGGGTTTCCCTAATCCTACCAACTAAGGACCTTTCATGTCCCCTCCTTGCTGCTCTTAGCTCTCTCTTCAGGTCCTTCCTGGCTACCTTATAACTCTCAATCGCCCCAATTGAACCTTCACGCCTCATCTTTACAGAGGCGCCCTCTTTCCTTTGACAAGGGATTCCAATTCCTTATGAAACCACAGCTCCCTCACACGACCCTTTCCTCCCTGCCTGACAGGTACATACTTATAAGGACACTCCATAGTTGCTCCTTAAACAAGCTCCATATATCAATTACATCCTTGCCTTGAAGCCTACTTTTCCAAGCCACGCATCCTAAGTCATGCCTCACCGCATCATAATTTCTATGCCCCCAGCTATAACTCTTGCCCTGCAGTGTACACTTATCCCTCTCCATCACTAGAGTAAAAGTCACCGAATTGTGATCACTGGCCCCAAAGTGCTCACCTACCTCTAATTCTAACACCTGGCCTGGTTCGTTACCCAGACCCAAATCCAGTATGGCCTCACCTCTTGTTGGCCTATCTACATATTGTGTCAGGAAACCCTCCTGCACACATTGGACAAACACAGACCCATCTAACGAACTAGAGCTTTAGCTTTCCCAAACAATATCAGGAAAGTTAAAGTCCGCCATAACAACCACCCTATTACTTTCACTCTTCTCCTGAATCATCCTCGCAATCCTTTCTTCTACGTTTCTAGGACTATTAGAAGGCCTGTACAAAACTGCTAACAGGGTGACCTCACTTTTCCTATTCCTAACCTCAGCCCAAACTACATCAGATGGCGAGTCTTTATCCATCGTCCTTTCCACAGCTGTAATACTATCTTTGACAAGCAATGCCACACCTCCCCCTCTTTTACCCCCACCTCTGACCCTACTAAAACATTTAAACCCTGGAACCTGCAACAGCCAACCCTGTCCCTGTTCTACCCATGTCTCCGTATTAGCCACAACATCGAAATCCCAGGTACCAACCCACGCTGCAAGTTCACCTACTTTATTTCGTATACTTCTTGCATTGAGGTATAGACACTTCAAACCACTTTCCTGTTTACAGGCACCCTCCGTTGAGATTGATGAAATTTTCCTGTCTCCCTACACTCCAGGTCCTGCACCCTAAAGCTACAGTCTAGATTCCCATGCCCCTGCAGAGTTAGTTTAAACCCCCCCCCCCCCCCCAAGAACACTAGCAAACGTCCCGCCAAGGACACTGGTGCCCCTCAGATTCAGGTGTAGACCATCCTGTTTATTGAGGTCCCACCTTCCCCAGAATGAACCACAGTTATCCAAATACCGGAATCCCTCCCTCCTGCACCATCCCTGTAGCCACACATTTAACTGTTCTCCTGCGCGCTTTTATAGGCAAAAAGCCTACCCAGGTAAGCTTACGCTATACCTGCTTCCGGGTCCCGGCTGCCCCTCTGGTCTTCGTCACTTCCCCCTGCTGCTCCCGCTCTTTCTTAGCTGTAGCCTTCCCCGTTCCTTTAAACTCTGCTGCTGCTCGCACTCAAAATGACCGTTGGCGTCGAAGGGTGAGTATAAATACTCACTGCATTCCTTCCCGGCTGCCCCTCTGGTCTTCGTCACTTTCCCCTGCTGCTCCCGCTCTTTCTGTGAAGAGAGAGAAAAAAAACCACCGCTGCCCGCTACCGGTAAGTAATTTTAAAACAAACTGTCTCAGCTCAGCTGTAGCCTTCCGGGTTCCTTTGAACTCTGCTGCTGCTCGCACTCAAAATGTGCGTTGAGTATTGTGTATGTTGGGGTGATTACCAAAAATTCTGAGTATTTCTGTGTCTGCATCTCTGTGCAGTGAGGTACCTGTATTTTTTTGGAGGGGGGACTGAAAGGACTGTCGTTCCAAATGCCAGTGTGTTTAAAGTGAGAATTGTCTTTCATTGAGCACTGCTGCTTAATCGGTCAGTGGGACGTGGATGTTTCAGAAACTCCACACGAGGTATCCCAATCCACTCCATCTTGCACTAGTGTCTTCCCCACATGGCGGGGTTCGGCGGGTGAGGGAATGGATATTGGGAACTCCACCACCCGGCTTGGCCATTTCTGTGCTATTCCAGGCTGTTTCTCTTGGAATGGGAGAAAGGGATGGAGGGAGTGAGGGCAGGAGTAGGTAGCTCTGCTGTTAGTGCGGTGTAGATGGGGGGAATTGTGAGATGTCCGGAATGAGTCAGTCCACAGTTTTGAATTCATATAGTATTATTAGAGTGGGATGTATTGCGTCACACTTTTTGTATAGAGAAAGTGTGGGAAGGAAGTTGCTGAATTAAATATTGAGAGTGGCAGTGCCTGAGCCGTATTTGGAGATAGAGCATGAGGATTGTCCGAGGGTAGGTGCTATAACAGATATAAAGTGAGTGTGAGGTAGCAGAGAGAATATGGTGACCTTTGTCCTGACAGAGCGGGGAGTATATTGATATTTGCCCTGTATTGCTGGGCATTTCTTCAGAGCATCTCAGTGTCGAAGTGAGCCTCCCCGAATGTCTTGTCCAAGTCTACCACTAATAATGACACAGAGCTGTCCCTCAGACTCCACTGAATCAGTTTAGGTAGAGCTAAGAAATAGCAAGGAGAAGCAAATATTGCTGTTATATATCGAAACCAAAATGGTTGCAGAAAATCTGAGCATCATATGCTGAAAATTAAATATGCAAGTATTATGGATACTGCAGTCTTATTCTTTAGTCTCAAGTTGCATGTAAACTGCATTAACTAAGTGACTGCTCAGGCTGTGAAAAATAAATTCTGTAAGTGTTTATGAGATGGGTTGAAGAGTATGTTGTGAAGCAAACTAGAGAGCAGGCTATTTTGGATTTGGTGTTGTGTGATCAGAAGGATCAATTCATAACCTTGCTCTGAAACAGATTTTTAGGAATAGTGACACTAATAAAGTGCATTTTACACGATGTCTGCATACAACATAGAATGTTTGAACATTCTGGTCAAACATCATGGTAGCCTGGAGGGTCAAGTTCGCTCCAGTGAATTGGGAAAGTACAATATAACATTTAGTGGGAGACAAGCAATGGTTGTTAGAGTCACAGATTCCGACAGCACGGAGACAGGTCCTTCAGCCCGAACTGGTCCATTCCGAACAAAATGTCCATCCATGATAACCCCATTTCTCTGTTTCTTTCTAATCCTTTCCTGTCCGTGTATTTGTCTAAATTCCTTTTAAATGTTGCGAATGCTCCCGCCTCAACCTCTTCCGCTGGCACATCATTCCATATGCGTATCACCCCTGTGTGTAAAGCAGTTGCTCCTGAGGTTCCCTTTTATTGTTTCCCCTCTGACCTTTAACTGATTCTCTCTAGCCCGTGATTTCCCAACCCCTGGCGAAAAAAGACTGAGTGCATTCACTCTGTTCATCCCTCCCATGATCTTATACACTTCTATCAGATCCCCCTCAGACTCATACATCTTTAGTAAAAACCCCTAGCTTGCCCAACCTCTCACAATAACGCAGACCGTTGAGTCCTTTGCTACATCCTTGTAAATTTCTTCTGCACTCTTTCCACTTTAATAACATCCTTCCCATAGCAAAGTGAACAAAACTGAACATAACGTTACCAGAATGGCCTGACCATCATCCTGTGTAACTGCAAAGTAACTCCCTAATTTGGATACTCAGTGATATACACTGATGAAGGTCAGTGTGCCAAAAGCTTTCTTTACTGCCCTGTCTACCACTGAATCAACTTTCAGAGAACCATGCACCTGAATTCCAATATCCCTCTGTTCCACTACACTCCTTAGGGACCAACCATTCACCATGAACCTCCAACCTTGATTTAACTTTCTAAAATGCAAGAACTTACATTGGTCTATATGAAAATCCATTTGCCATTTCTCAGCCACTTCTCCAGCTGATCCAGATGCTGCTGTATTTTCTGAAATTTCTGATAACCTTCCCCACTCTCCATGATGCTGCTTATTTTCGTATCATCTTCAAACTTATAAATCATTCCGATACATTCTCATCTAAATCATAGATATATGTAATATGTAGTGATCACAGGACCAACTCGTGAGGCATTCCACGAGTCACAGGCCTCCAGTCTGACAAGAGTCCTTCCACTATTACCCTCTGCTTCCTACCATCAAGACAATTTTGTATCCAATTTTGCAGCTCTTCCTCAATTTCATGCGATCTAACCTTCCAGAGCAGCGTACCATTTGGAACATTATTGAAAGCCTGACTGGAATCCATATAGCCTACATTTCCCACTCTGCCCTTCTCAACGTTGCTGGTTACATCATCAAAGAATTCGAACAAATTTGTGAGCCATGATCTCCCATGCACAAAGCCGTGCTGAGTTTGATGATGGGCTTTTACCTGAAACATTGTTTTTTCTGTTCCTAGGATGTTGCTTGACCTGCTGTGCTTTTCTAGCACCACTCTAATCTTACACCTAATAACACCCTGTCTTTCCAAATGCATGTATATCTTATCTCTCAGAACCTTTTCCAGTAAGATACCTACTACTGGTTTTAGGTTAACTGGTCTTTAGTTTCCAGGTTTTTCTTTGTAGCCATTCTTGAGTAAGGGCACAGGATTAGCTACTCTCCAGTCCTCTGGTCAGAAAAAATGAAAAAGTATCAGCCAGGGCTCCCACAATTCCTTCTCTGTCCTCCTGCAGTGTTCCTGAATATATCTGGTCAGACCAGGAGATTAATAGAAATACAAATTCTGAAAAATGCGTCTATTTATTTCATGTACAAACACCAAAGTAAGGGAAAGTGACACAACGATGTTTAACATAACAAATTCGAAAATGTATTAATCATAGGAAGTGGCTTCAGAAGAATTTCAGTCATTGTGGAAACCTGAGAATTTTCAGAAATTCACGATCCAGAAACAAGGGCCATGAAACTGATAAGGAAATCAGAAAGAGAACATGAATGCTAACAAACAGGAACAAAAACACTGCATAAATCTCCAATCTGTGTTTCAAAGGAAACAGAATGAAAGCAAGGCCAAACATGGAAATTTGTAATCGGGAGATGAGAGTCTATTGTGAAGAACAGGAAAATTGTCAATAAAATAATCAGTTACTATGCATCTGTCTTCTTGGAGTAAGATTCATGTGTGGCTTGTGCAACTAAAGACATGAAGTCAATTTATATCAGTAACAAGGTAGTATTTTAAAAAGTAACTGGATTGTGCATTGCTAAATCTGAAAAACCTGATGTACTTCATATTAAAATGTCCGACATAAATCAGCAATAGAAGTATTAATTGCAGTGTCGATGACTGTTTTATTTTCCTGTGCATTCTGCAGAGGCTGGAAGCCATTGCGGATAAATGCAAGTTAGTGAACGTGATCCAAGCACTATAGATTGATGGAATGGATCCAACCATCTATAAAGGGAAGAAGACATAGTTTAGAGAACTGCCAAACAATTAACTTGACATCTGCAGGGAAACTGTTGGAATCTATTATACAGCGTGTGATATTGGCTATTTAGAAATTAACAGCAACAATGGAGAGAATCCGTATGTATTTCTGGTGGATGTCTAACTAGGTATGCTATTAGTTGTTAGACACCATCTACCACCACCTGCCAAAAGCAAGAGGAAGTGACTTCACCACAGGAAATAACATCACCACAGGAAATGACATCAACAACCCAAAGAAACGCAAACATACACATAGAAAGCAGGAATTTTCAGCATTGCTTCGCCAGAGGTCCACTAAAGATGTAAGGTAACTAAACGTCTGGAAATGAACCTTCCAAACCTGCATCCATTGTGAACAGTTTTGGTGACCTAATCTAAGAAAGAATATACTGACCACAAAAAAGTGCAATGGACATTCTCCAGATTAATGCCACAGATGGCGATGTTGCCTGATGAGAAATCTCGGCCTATGTTCTCCAGAGTTTCAAAAAATAAGAGGTGGGTCATACTGAATTTTAGAAAATTCAAAAAACATATGACAATTTGGAAATTAACAGAACACTTCCCTGGCTGTCTAATCCACATTCAGGGCAAATAATGGCAAGATAAAGGATTGGCCCCTTAAGACCATAATAATGAGGAAATTAATCACTCAGTGAGAACTGCCTAAAACAGGTACATAGAAACCTGCTGGCAGGGTAAGATTAGGGAGAATCCCCAGATATTCTGCAGTGTGTCAAGCAGAAAAGAATAACAAGGGACCAGATAGGAGTCATTCGTGACTTGCCAAGTTGCATCCAAAACCAACTTAGTGATAGGAGACAGAGGGTAGTGGTTGAAGGCTGTAAGTGTGATTGGAGACCGGTGTCCAATAGTGTATCACAGGGATCAGTGCTGTGTCCCTTATTATTTGTGATCGGAGGTGTTGGTGTTGGACTGGGGGGTATAAACCTAAAAATCACATAACACCAGGTTATAGTCCAGCAGGTTTATTCAGAGGCACGAGCTTTCAAAGTGCACAACACCTGATGAAGAAGCAGAGCTTCGAAGCTAGTGCCTCCGAATAAACCAGTTGGACTATAACCTGGTGTTGTGCGAACTATAACCTTATTATTTCTGGTACTCATAAATGATGCAGCTGTGAATACAGATGGGGGTGGCGGGAGTATGACAACTGTGTTTGTGTTTGACACAAAGATTGGCCGGTGGTTCGCAGAGAGGAGGAAGGCCTTATGTTACAGGAAGATACAGATGGAATGGTCAGATGGACAGATCAATAGCAGATGGAATGCAATCGGATAAATATGAGGTGATACACTTTAGAAGAAGGAACCAGACAGGGGAGTACTCATTGAATGACAGCACAGGAGGATGCTCAGAGAGTGCTTCTCCACACATCCCTGAATGTGACTAAACAGGTTAATACACAATTTGAGAAAGCATCGGGAACGTAAACATAACCTTTATACATTAGGGCATAGATTATAAGAGTTATGCGGAACTTTGGTTTGGCCAAGATGGAATACTGTATGTAGTTCTGGGAACCACATTCCGAGAAGGATCGGATTGTGGTGGAGCGGGCTGAGTGGAGATTCACCAGGATGTTCCCAGGGATAGAGCATATCAGCTCTGGAGAGAGGCGCGATAAGCTCGGGTTGTTTCGTTAGGAGGAGAGAAGACTAAGTGGCCCGTGATTCAGAAGGATATTATTCCGAGGGACATGGACAGGGTGGATAGACAGCAGCTATTCTTTTTACTCAAAGGACCAAGAACAATGGAACGCATTTTAAAGTGAAGGGTTTGAGAATTGGAGGGAATTGAGGATTGTCTTTCACCCAGAGGGTGTTGGGGTCAGGAATGCCCTTCTTGAGGGAGGAGTTGTCATGGTTACTTCACAACCATTAGAAAATACACGGCTGTGCAGTTGAATTGCCATAAGATTCACGGCTACGGGTCTTGTGTCGGAAAATGGGAATAATGTAGACCTTGCTGTATTTCAGATGGTACAAAGTCTATACTTCTGTGTTTGCATGTCTGTTGAAGGTCAATCATTGAGTAGCTTCAGATAGGAATTGATGGGCTTCTGAAGAGGATATTAACAAGGGTTTTAAGATTGAACTTGTAATATCTTCTCAAAATATTTCAATTCCAAAATTAAGGGGAAAAAAGGTACAGCTTTCTTACAGTCTGTTACCAGAGAATTGAGGAGAGGGAAAAGGCAGAACTAAGGAGCAAATACTTCAGTTATGTCTTCACAGAAGAAAACAAAACAAAAAAAATCTTCCCAACAATACTAGCGAACATTACTCTGTTGAAAAAGAAAAAGAGAATAGAATGAAATTAGCAAAAGAACAGTTCTAGAGGAAGTATTGGACCTGAAAGTAATGAGCACAGACAAAGTCAACAGAGATTTAACAAATGGGAATCATATTTGAGAAAGTGACTTTTAGCATAATTATGCAGAAGCAATCAATACAATCCGATTCGATTTTAAGGAAGAGTTTTGATAAAGCTCCAAGCATATTATGCAAATTCAAATCCAATGGGACTGGGACGAATATGATTTTAGAATGGGGGAGCTGGCAGGAAGCAGTGAGTAGGAATAACTAAGTTTTGTTTCGAGTGGAACCCTTGGCGGATATAGCAGGACTGGGGCTTGGGCCCCAGCTATTCCAAATACACATCATGTTTGTTGAGGGCATCAAATACAATATTTTCAAGTCTGCTGATGGCACTAAACAATATCGGATTGTGAGTGGGTGAGCAGGATGTCAAAAAAAAACTGCAAGGTGATTGAGACAAGTAGCGTGTCTGAATAAACGCATGGCAGATGAAGAGCAATGGGAGGCGGGGGATATGTGATGTTGAGACCTTTGATAGGAAAAACAGAACGGGAACCTATCATTTGAAAAGGGATTGGTTGAAAAACGTTGACCTATAAAGGAACTTAAGCTGCATTTTTGTTTCCTCTGTGCAGCTATCCGAGTTCAGTGCAGGGCAGTGAGATCTGAAACCAGAAGTCAATACTGGGAATGGCATTGGCACGCTGACTAGTGTATACAGACACAACAAGTGGGGAGCTGTAACATTGAAATGGATCTGGATCTCCCTGTACACCAGTCACTGAAAGCAATATTGCAGGAGCAGAAAGCTGGTAAGCAGATAAATTGTGTATTCATCTTCATTTCAGGGGGATTTGAATACAGGAGTAAGGGTGTTTTACTGTAACTGTACAGGCCCTTGGTGAGATCTCATTTCGAACATTGTGCAGTTTTGGTCTCCTTACCTTATAAAGGACAAACGTGACATTGAGAGAGAGCAGCAAAGGATGACCAGACTGATATCTGGGATGACAGGCTTATTGTGGGAGCAGAGTCAGGTGTGGCTGGGCCTGTATTCCATGGGGTTTAGGAAAATGAGTGGAGATCTCTATGAAATACATAAAATTCTGTCAGGACGAGACAGATTGGAAGCAGGGGTGATTATTTCCCTTGGTGGGACATCAAAAACATAGGGCCACAATATTAGATACAGATAGGCCAAACTGCATTGAGATGAGAATAAATGTCTGCACTCAGAGACTGGTGAACCTGGGGAATAATCTCCCAAATCAGGCTGTGTAAACCAAGGCACTGAATATAAATAAGGATTTCTATACAGTAAAGGGATAGGGAGAGAGCAGGGGTATGGTATGAAGATAGAGGATCAGATATCTTTACAGGTTATTTACCAAAATCACGGTAGCTGTGTTCCTGTGCGATACTGTGTTACAGAAAATCGTGCAATGTTAATAATGGGGCCATTGGGAAAAAATGGGTAAGGAGCGAACCGCAAAATATCAGTAAAAACCAAAAATTATAGTTAGTCTAACACACACACTAGCACAGTCCATGTAAACCTTTAAATCATATATTGTAATGCAATAGTTGTCTTAATGTAACAATTTAACACCACAGTCACTGACTACAGCCCTGTACCTTCCACCAAGCTCTTCACCAGAAGACACGCAGGGCTGACTGACCACGTGATGCTGATGGGGAATCCCAGTTCTACCCAAGATTCTCTCCTGGTTTTAAATAAAGTTCTTTCTAAATATAGACTAATATTCCCTGTTTTAGGCTTAATTTCAAGGTTTACAGAGCCGATTACATTCCTGTTTTAGATGAATGAATTGATTGTGCATTTTGCAGAAAGAGGATCCTGAGGCTGGGCTTTATTGGTCAGCTAGTGCCTGGCAAAGAATCGCGTCACAGCGAACGGGAGTTCATTTTATAGAAAAAGCTGCGCAATTCACGAATCACATTGCAACGAAATCGTATTTAATAAACCCACGCTATCAGAGAACAGCCTGAATATTGAATCGAGGAGCAAACTTGATGGACCGAAGGGACTACAGCAGTTCTTATGTTATATTTCACAGTGTTTAAACATATTGTGGGATATGAACACTATGTCGGGAAAACTGCATTGAGGAGATTTTCTCCATGAACTAGAATGGGGACGGCTCTATGTGTTGAATGGATTACTCCTTTCCTGGTGTTTCTGTGCAAATTGTGGTAAAGCTCTGTAAATGTTGTCACAAGCCCTCGGATGTGAGGAACGAGGTCTCTGCAGGGTAAGCAGGTCTGTGTTTCCCGTCCCCTTTTCCGGTACTTAGGCTGGGGCCGGGTATTCTGTCCGGGTTTAACCTTTAAGAACTCGGAGCAGTTTGATACATTACAGTCTTGCTGGACAGTTTCAGAGACCATTGAGGAATTTACCACATGTCTATGTGTCTGGAATCACTTTTAGGCCAGACCAGGAAAGCACGGGAGATTCACTTCCTGAAAGTACGTTGGGGAAGGAGATCAAGTTTACAATCAACATTGGATGCAAGGTCACTGTTACCGATTCCAGATTCTAGATCTTGATATTTTATTAATTATTTTTAACTTCCACCAGCTGCTAGAGCATCATCCTCTATTGGATTAGTAATTCAGTGACATCTTCACAACAGCACCATCTCCATCTAGGAACCTATCAGAAACCACATTGCGCGGGCTATTTTTGTACTGCTTGACAGCTCTGTCAAAAGGAACTCCCATCAACTTGATTCTCGTGAAGTCACTTAGGGAGTGTTAAATGGTCAAAATGTAATTATTAATCTATTAGGGGATAGTTGAGTAATTTTCCACATTGCCAGGGAGATGTCAGAGTTGGAGCTGGAATGAAACAGCTTCCCCAGAGACACGGCTTGTTGTACAGCACAAGTCTTCAGTCCTATTGCAGGAATGGGGTCAGGGACCATTGCCTTTGTCGTATCTACTGTGTCCAGCTGTTTCTTCATGTCACGTGTCGCGAATCAAATTCATTGAAGACTGGCATCTGTTATTCTGTGGGCATCATGACGAGGGTGACGTGGATCATCCACTCAACACTTCTAGATGAGGATGGTGCAGATACTACATCCTTGTCTTTTTCATTGATGTGCAGGGCTGTTCCATTATTTAAGATTGGTATATTTCTGGAGTCCTTTCCTCCAGTAAGTTGTTTAGTAGTACACTGACATTTATGTCTGGATGTGGCAGGACTGCAGAGCTTAGATCTGATCTGTTGGTCTTGGGATCATTTCGTCCTCTCTATCAGATGTTAGTTCTGCTGTTTGGAATGAAACCACTCAAGCGCCGCAGCTTTGATGGTTTGTCACCAGCTTTAGGTAAACATGGTCCTGACCTTGGCATGGTCACCCATCCTCGTCACTGAACCATCACTCAGCTTGGTGGTAATTGGAGACTGATGGAATATCCTGGGGAAAATGATACAGATTATGTTTGAATACAATCCTGCTTCTGTTGCCGCTGTTGTCAACAGCATCACATGAATGCCCAGTTTGAGCTGCAATATCTGCAATACAATTCTACAGACTGTCCCCCAGTTAACATCGAGACCCATTCACCGATCAGCCGTGTACTCAGTCACCGCACCAGGTTTCTGATGCGGTAATATTTCCATTTTCATCTTCTCATTCTGCTGGGGGTTCTCCTTGGTGTCATGCTTCCAATTTGTTACATTACTCAAACCCTGCAACATATTCATCTGAATCGTTTCCTTTGTCGTCGTGCCATCTTCTGCGTTTTATTGAATGTGTTTCTCTCTGGTTTTCTCCCTGACCATCATTAAAATCTCTGTGGTGTCAGTGATGCCAGCCTTATGCAGTTTCAGAGCCAATGAATGTGTGCACTTTGCATTGTCGTTCGGTTCCCAGGGTACGGCACTCCGTGTTGGACAGGGTGTTTGAGAAGCTTTCACACACGTCATTGGAACTTGTTAAAAAATTGCTGAAGAAAAAAAGCAGGTCTGCGGGCGTCTTTTGTAGTTAATATTTCGGGTCAAGTCACCCTTTTACGAAGCTCTCAGTTTCTCCAGCAATTTTTGTGTTTTTAGTTCCAGTCTCCTTCGCTATTTCTTTAATTGAAAATTTGTCCTGTGCCTATTCCTTTCCGGAGAAACGCAGCAAGTCTGGCAGCATCTGCAGAGACAGAGAAGCAGAGTTCGCCTTCCAAGTCCATGTGACTTGTTCAGAACTGAGAAAGGTTGGAAACTGGGCTTTTTAATCCCTTGCCGGAGATGGGGGATGTATGACTTGGAAAAGAGGGCATGGCAAAATATAAACGGGCTATTAGCAGTTGTGAACGAGAAGATGATGCAAAATGGGTTTCAATTAAGTCATGAATGGAGGAAAGGGGTTCTCTCTAACTGAGTGTAAGATAAAGACAACACACCCACACAAGGTCACAGGGAGAACAGGAGAGAGAATGTTGACCATGTCGTATTATATACATCTAGCAAGAGATACGTTTTCACTGTATAGATCATCACCCCCTTCACACTAAGGAATTCAGGTGCTTGACCTCTTATTGGCACCAGTAAGGGTTTCATGCTGCCTTAGTTTTGTAACATAGAGCAAAACTAACAGTATGAAGTTTGGGCTGTTTTCTTTACCTGTCATTTTTATAATTCTTTCAAATTTGCAGTGCGTATTGTTAAACATTTCATCTTGAAGTTAGTATCAGATGGAGTGTAGGAGGTTGAGGGGTGACATTCTCGAAGTCTATAATGTCATGGGAGGCATGCATAGCGCGAATAGCCAAGGTCTTTTCTGCAGGATCGGGGAGTTCAAACATAGATGCATAGCTTTAAGGTAAAAGAGGGAAAATTTGAAAGGGACAAAGGGGCAACTTTTACACAGAGGGTGATGTAAGTATGGAATGAGCTGCCAGAGGAACAGTGATAGATGCAAGTACAGTTACAATATTTCAAAGACATTTGGATAAGCATATGAATGGGAAACGTTTAGAGCCATATGGGCCAAGTGCAAGCAAGTGAGACTAGTTTAGTTAAGAAAATCTGGCCAGCATGGACAAGTTGGACCATATGGTCTGTTTGTCTACGATGTGGCTGTATGAATCTAGAAAGCGAGGAAGATGTATGAAAAGATATGATGTAATAAATTTGCAAGAAATATAAGAGCAAGCATCACGAGCTTTTTCGTCTATATTAAAAAAAGCTTAAAAATGTGTGTGAGCTGAGGCACAAGTGAAGTGAGGAAAGTACATTGAGGCCATGAGGAGGGTGTGACTGGAGAATTGGCCACAGGGAACAGGCACATAATTTACACTAGTATGTTAAATTGTTCGTCATGGGGAAAGTACTGTACGTATTTCAATGGTGTAAACAAAATGGTAATAGGAGAGAATTTCTTGAACTGTCTGTAACAAAAGTAACAAGGTTTTTAACTAACAGATAAGAATACGAGTAGGCAGGTCAGCAGTAATTCATAGTTAATTTTAAAAGAAGTGTTCACAGAGTGACTAGCGGCACTGTGTGAAATATTCCATTACTCTGTGGATTACAGAAATGTTCCAGCGAAACTGGAGAACCTCCAATGTGGCACTTGTCTTCAAGAAAGGAATGAGACAGAAAGCAGGAACCATTTAGCCTAACCATTGTTGCTGCGGATCTGCTTGAGTCTGCCATGAAGGAAGGAATCACAGGGCATTTAGAACAGCTTAATGCAGAGTTGGCATGGTTTTGTGAAAGGGAAACTATTTTAGTTCTGTAAAATCATACACTTTTTTTCTGGAGATCCCTGAGAATGTCAAGATTAGAGTCATGCTGGAAAAGCACAACAGATCAGGCAGCATCCAAGGAGCAAGAAAATCAATGTTTTGGGCAGAGCCCTTCATCAGGAACTCTTGAGAATGTGACAAGCAGATTTGATAAAGGGAACTGGTCAACATGAGGCTTTTCAGAGATTTTACACAAGGTATCACAAAATAAACGTGCTGACACAAGACAGAGGCTTTTAGTATGATGGATAATATATCAGCATGGAATGACGGTTAGTTAACACATAGAAATCGGAGAGTCAGGATTAATGGATCTTCATGATAAAGATGTATCTGTTGGAGTACCAAAAATATCAGGCCGATGGCATCAGTTATTTACAATCTATACTGACGGCCTGACGGCGGGAGCTGAGAACAATACACATCCCAGTTTGTAGATGACACTGAGAACCAAAATGCAGGCTGTTATTTAATGGAGAGGACTCCCAAAAAAGGAGCACTACAATGGGATTGGAGTGTTCCTGTGCATGAAACGTAACGTCAGCATGCTGATGATGCAAGTAACTAGGTTGGTTCATGAGGCGGATTCCTGGGATTAAAAGGTTGATTTATTGAGAGCATGCAAAATGGTGAGGCGATTATTCATTGTGGTTGAAATGAATGAGGGCGATATTAATGAAATGTACAAGATACAGAGGGGGCTTGACAATTAAATGCTGGGAAAGTGTTTTCCCTGAGTCTCGGACTCGAGGTGGTGACAGCTTTCAGGATGACCTATGAGCCTCCCAGCTCACAACAAGGTCTGCCAGACCCAGGGACTCACAATGACCGTGCAGGTGATAAATCCAACAAGGAACAAGACAGAGTCCCTTCTGGTACACAGAGTCTATTAGCATAAACTGTCTCTTCAGCATACAGAATCCATTCCCAGAAACAAACTCCAGACCAGTGTACAGAGTGCATTGTCAGAGATAGAGTCGACAACCAAAGGCAGAGTCCACTCTTGAAGGCAGCAAATGCATAATCAACAGCACTCACACAAATGTGTCCAGTTTCCATAGAGGTCTGGTGTGTCCAATGAGAACCAGGAACAAGCATAAGAATACAGTTCATTGTAAAAGGTTCAGTTAACTCACGGGGATGGTCCACTCAACAGGCAAGTTTAGACTATGCAAACACCCAGTAGGTATCTAGTTGATCCACTCACCTCAAGGCTTTGTATGTTTCAATAAGATCAGCTCTCATTCCAAGAGTAACTTGTTAAAGTCTCCATATTGTCAGCCCTTCATCCGTGGAATAACTGAAGCGAAACACCTCTGAACTGCTTCCAATGTTACTATATCCTTTCTCAGATAAGGATACAAAAATAAAACTAACCTCACACACCGATGAGTCGGTTTATGTTTGTTTTCTTAGCGGGTAGTGAGTCTTTGAAACACTCTTCCCTGCAGACCATTCGAGGCAGAGATAGTTTTGAGGCAAGGTTCATGAATCACAGATGAGTCAAGGTTTATCGAGGAGAGGGCAGCAATATGCAGTGCTGGAGAAAATGTAGACAGTGGTACCGAATGATACGGCTCCAGAATATCCAGGAATTAAACGAAATGATAACATCGATAAAGTTTTAAGGGGAAACAAGATGGCAGCGATCTGAAAGGTCGGCTTTGCTGGGCTCTGTATCACAGTAACGCTCTAACGCACCCCACCACAGTCATTTACTTAAACTTGAACACTAAAAGAGTTATAGAGTCCTTACTAATCCCATTTTGTCAAGTGAAAATGACAAAATACGGGAAAGGATTGAGTAATTCCCAACACACTGGGCACCGGTCAGAAGCTTTCAGCATGCCTGGGGCTGCACCTGTAACACCCTCTGCTCGTTCGACGGACTCAGTTTCTCACCAGTCCCCGAGTTCACCAAGTTACGTGAAATTATTGAAGCCATGATTGAAGAAACGTTCAGCAGGAGAATGGAACCACTCTCAGCAGTGCTCCAAAAACATGAACAGCAACTTGAAAGCTTGGAAACAGAACTGATGATGTCGAGCGGCAAACTGCAGGGACAGAGACTGTGATCGATTCCTGAAAAACAGATCCGTACCTTAAATGAACAAGGTGACGACCTTGATAACAGGGGCAGAATGAAGAATGTTCATATCATCGGTCTGCTGGACCGGACATAAGGTGATCAGCCAGTGAGTTTTTTGCGAGAACAGGCTGCAGCGATTCCTTCACTTCGAAGCTGAAGAGGGACGGGTGAAGAGTGAGACAGTTCATCGGGTTACGGTGCGCAGGTCAGGCTCAGACCAGCGCCCTCACCCTGTCCTTGTGCGATTACATAGTTGCAGGGACAAACAAAGACCTATGGAAGCTTCCACAACACAGGGCAAAGACCCGACGAGGGCTCCAGGATTACGTTCTTCTAGGTCTTTTCAGTGGCAGTGAGAAAAGAGAAGCTTTTGATGATATCAAGAGAAGATTAAGGGAACTTGAGATTCAGTATTCCTTAATGAACTCAGCGGTGGTCATTATGCTTTAAATAGATCCACGCATTGATGGATCTTTCAATAGATTCACTGACTCTCCAGAGTATGCAAAAACCTTGTGGACACTTTAAAGTCGGCCGAATGCTTTAATGGAAATCGATAATCTTGTTTCTATTTTTTAAAAGAAAGTTTATTGAATGTTTCTGGTATTAAGCAGTGTTAAATTATAGACGGGGATGGGTAGACTACATACTTTTAACATCTTCATTAGTATTACTACTCGTTTTTCTCTTGCTTAGTTTGTATGTCGGGTTCGGCTCAAACTGGTGCGCGTTATGAAGGTGATCGTGATGACTGAATGCCTACCTAAGGGCAGTTCAATCCCGACATTTGTGATTAATTGCCCTGGATGCAGTAGTGATAATGGGGCAGAAGATAAATATTTGTGACGTGCAAATGCCCCCAGTGGGCGGGGGTAAATGCCCCTCCTGAGTGCCATTGGCACTTTGTATCCATTTTTGTGCTTTTGTATGTATTTAGTTTTGGAACTTTTTGAGAGCTTGTTATTTGTAGTAGCTTTAATTTGTTTGTTTTTTAGGCTATATGATCCTTTTTTCATTGGTGCTCAGCGATTTGTAATTCGAGTTCTTCCTCTCTGGAGTTCAAATATTGTTTCAGTCTGTAATGGCTAATGTCATGCTTAAATGGTGTATCTGGAACATTAAGGGGAGCCATTCGCCACTTAAGAGGAAAAAGGTACTTTCTCATCTTAAAAAGGAGAGGGTGGATATTGTGGTATTGCAGGAGATGCACTTTGATGACAAGGAACATTTGACATTACAGCAAGGTGGGTTTGATCGGGTTTATTTCTCGTCTTTTTTTTTTACTAGGAATCGTGGAGAAGCCATACTGGTGAGGAAAAATCTTTCGTTTAAATTACTAGGTTGTATGAGACACCCACGGGAGGAACACAACCCTCAAAGATATATGGGGAAGAAAGCGATATTTTGAATGTTTATTGCCCCCTGGATCACTGCCTTAAATTCCTGATAGATGCATTTTCCAAATTAAGTATAATAATTGTAGGAGGAGATTTCAATTGTCTTTTGCACCCACGGTGGACAGAATGCCCAAAGGCCCCCAATACCATCTTTCCAATCTAAGCAATTAGTGGATTTTTCTGTGGAACTGGGGCTGGTGGATGTTTGGAGGCAAATCCACCTCATGTATACGGATTTTGCTTTCTTCTTTAACTGGCAGAAATGCAGCACCGTGGTTGATCTCTTCCACACCGTGCAGCAAACTTCGGTTCAGTGGTGTTCTGTACAATTAGGAATATTACCATTTCTGACCATGCAGCAGTGTACTTATTGGTTAAGATTAAAGGCAATATAGCAGGCTCAAGAAACTGGCTAATGGATCCCTTTATTCTTAAGGATAGTAAGTACATTGAGTATTTCTGTAATGAATTCAGATCTTTCTTAGCCATTAATTCAGATTCAACCAGTAACCCATCCATTCTATGGGAAATTGCCAAGGGAATAATTATTCCTTAGGATGCGGCAGAAGTTGGAGAAAGAAACGCTTGCTCCAGGCACGGTTGAAGGCATCCGAGAGGGCATACTGTGATAGAGCCTCGGTGGCTAGGCTGCAGAGGATCACAACGCTTCAGTCCGCAGTGAATTCTATGCTCACACAGACAGCCAAGAAGGAACTTTCTTTTGCAAAACAAAGGCTGTTTGAGCATGGTGATAAGCCGGGTAAGTATGTAGCCTATCTTGCGAGGGAAAAGAAAACCCCAAAGCCTTTATCTCAATTAGGGAACGTACTGATAAAGATAAAAACAGCATTGCGGAGATTTTACTCCGAATTATATCAAACTGAGCATTATGAGGATAAATGGATTAAGATGGAATCTTTCTTCAAGAACTTGGATCTTCCAGCGGTAACCCCCAAATAAGTGTCTTGCCTTAATGCACCATTGTCAGTGCAGGAGGGTGTAAAGCAGCTTCAGGGTGGAAAGGCGCTCGGTCCTGACGGATTTCCAAGTGAATGTCATGAGGAATTTATAAACCTATTGTCAGGGCCAATGCTTACCATTTTAGTCACTCACACAGTCACGACTGCCTCCCACTACCCATACGAGAGTCTCGTACCTCTCTTATTCTTAAGAAAAGGAAGACACCGAAAGATTGTGCTTCTCGTAGGCCCATCTCGCTTCAAAATGTTGATTTCAAAGTTCTGTCTGAGCCCCTTACATTAAGCATGGAAACTATTTATCCTTCCACTGTGAAAGTGTACCACACCGGCTTATAAAAGGCTGCAGATATTCCAACAATGTTAGGAGATTACTCAATATGATCCAAGCGTGTCAATAGCAAATTATACAGGTATTAATGATCTCTTTAGATGCAGAGAAAGCATTTGCTTGGGTTGAGTGGCCGTATCTCTTCTATACATTAGAATGGTTTGGTCCAGGCAAAGTTTTTATCAAATGGGTGAGCGTGCTTGAAAGTGATCCTTTGTGTGAAATTCTGTAAAATTGATATTTCCAGAGGCAGTCGACAATGTTATACCCTTTCGCCTGTGTTGTTTACGATGGTGATTGAGCCACTGGCGAAGGCCATCTGCAGGTACCGCTACATATCTGCCCCAGAAGTGGGATAGAAATCACGAAAGATTACATTGTCTGCAGATGATGGTCTTAAATTTTTGTTAAATCTCACAGTTTTGGTACCTTACCACATGCAATGCATCAGTTCGTTTGGTGCCTTTTCCGGCTATACCATTGATTATATAAAGTCAGAGGCCAT
Source organism: Chiloscyllium plagiosum (assembly GCF_037043375.1). NCBI lineage: Eukaryota > Metazoa > Chordata > Chondrichthyes > Orectolobiformes > Hemiscylliidae > Chiloscyllium > Chiloscyllium plagiosum. The sequence continues at coordinate 61,686,168 of NW_028270176.1, forward strand.
GTCTTTGGGTGAACTCAGGGAAATACCTGATGCCGTGGGAGAATCCTGATTTCCTTTTCAATGGTTCTGGGGGTAATGGGGATATTCCCTATTTTTGTATATTAGAACATAGAAAATAGAAAAATACAGAACAGAACAGGCCCTTCAGCCCACGATGTTGTGTCGGCCACCGATCCTCATGTATGCACCCTCAAATTTCTGTGACCGTATGCATGTCCAGTAGTCTCTTATATGTCCCCAATGACCTTGCTTCGACAACTGCTGCTGGCAGCGCATTCCACACTCTCACAACTCTCTGCGTAAAGAACGCGCCCCTGACATCCCCTCTAAACCTTCCTCCAATCAGCTGAAAACTATGACCCCTCGTGTTAGTCATTTCTGCCCTGAGAAATACTCTCTAGCTGTCGACTCTATCGATGCCTCTCATTATCATGTATACGTCAATTAGGTCCCCTCTCCTCCTCCTTTTCTCCAATGAAGAAAGTCCGAGCTCAGTCAACCTCTCCTCATAAGATAAGCCCTCCAGTCCAGGCAGCATCCTGGTAAACCTCCTCTGAACCCTCTCCAAAGTATCCACATCTTTCATATAATAAGGCGACCAGAACTGGATGCAGTATTCCACGTGCGGTCTAACCAAAGTTTTATAAAGCCGCAACAAGATCTCATAACTCATAAACTCAATCCCCCTGTTAATGAAAGCCAAAACACCATACGCTTTCTTTACAACCCTGTCAACTTGGGTGGACATTTTAAGGGATCTATGTACATGAAACCCAAGATCCCGCTGTTCCTCCACACTGCCAAGACTCCTATCGTTAATTCTGTACTCCGCTTTCAAATTCGACCTTCCAAAATGCATCACTTCGCATTTATCCAGGTTGCACTCCATCTGCCACCTCTCAGCGCATCTCTGCATCCTGTCAATGTCCCGTGCAGACTACAACAGCCCTCTATTCTGTCAACGACGCCTCCAACATTTGTGTCGTCTGCAAACTTGCTGATCCATCCTTCAATCCCCTCATCCAAGTCATTAATAAAAATTACAAACAGTAGAGGCCCAAGGACAGAGCCCTGTGGAACACCACTCACCACTGACTTCCAGGCAGAATATTTTCCTTCAACAACCACTCGCTGTCTTCTGTAGGACAGACAATTCTGTATCCAGACAGCTATGTTCCCCTGTATCCCATTCCTCCTGACCTTCCGAATGAGCCTACCATGGGGAACCTTATAAAATGCCTTGCTGAAATCCATATACACCACATCCGCAGCTCGACCCTCATCAACCTTTCTAGTCACATCCTCAAAGAATTCGATAAGGTTTGTGAGGCATGATCTGCCCCTCACAAAGCCAGGTTGACTGTATTTAATCAAGCCATGCTCTTCCAGATTGTCATAAATCCTATCCGTCAGAATCCTTTCTAACACCTTGCAGACGACAGATGTGAGACTTACTGGTTTATAATTGCCGGGGAATTCCCTATTTCCTTTCTTCAAGAGAGGAATTATATTTGCTTCTCTCCAGTCCTCCGGTACGACTCCAGTGGAGAGCGAGGATGCAAAGATCTTCACAAGTGGTGAAGCAATTGCACTTCCCCTTTCCCAAAGCAGCCGAGGACAAATCTGGTCCGGGCTTGGCGACTTGTCAATCTTAATGTTTGACAAAAGTTTGAGCAAATCAGCTTCCTCTATCTCTATCCATTCCAGCATGCACACCTGCTTCTCAAAGGTTTCATTCACTACAAAGTTCGTTTATTTCATAAAGACAGGAGTAAGAAAAAATCATTTAGGGCTTCTGCTACCTCCTCAGACTCCACACACAAATTCCCTATGCTATCCCTGATCGGCCCGACTCTTTCTTTGACCATTCTCTTATTCCTCACAAAGGTGTAAAATGCCTTTGTGTTCTCCCTAATCCGTTCTGCCAAGCCTTTCTCGTGCCCCTCCTGGCTCTCCTCGGACCATTTTTGAGCTCCTTCCTCGTCTGCCTGCAATCCTCTAGAGCTGAGCTTGACCCTAGCTTCCTCCCCGTTATGTAAGCTACCTTTTACCTTTTGACGAGAAGCTCCACCGCTCTCGTCATCCAAGGTTCCGTTATCTTACCACTTCTTGCTTGTCTCAGAGGGACATATTTATTCATCACTTGCAACAACTGCTCCTTAAACAGTCTCCACATGTCTATAGTGCCTGTACCATGGTGCAATTGCTCCCAATCCATGCTTCCTAATTCATGTCTAATCGCATCATAGTTTCCTCTTTCCCAATTAAATATCCTCCCATTTTGCCTAATCTTCTCCTTCTCCATAGCAATGTAGAATGTGAGGCAATTGTGGTCACTATCACCAAAATTCTCTCCCACAAGATCTGATATCTACCCCGGCTCGTTTCCTAGCACCAAGTCTAGAATGGCCTCTCCCCTCATCAGCCTGTCAATACTGAGTTAGGAAACCTTTCTGAACACACCTTACAAAACAGCTCCATTCAGATCTTCGGCTCGAAGAAGGTTCCAATCAATATTGGGAAAGTTAAAGTCACCCATTACAACAATCCTACTGCTTCCACACTTTTACAAAATCTACCGACCTATGCTTTTTTCTATCTCCCTGCTGCTATTGGGGGGCTGTAGTAAACCCCTACCGAGCTGGCTGCTCTCTTGCTGTTCGTAATTTCCACCCATACTGACTCGTAGGTAGATATTCCTCGACAATGGAAGCTTCTGTAGCTGTGATACCCTCTCTGATTTGTAGTGATACACTCCCTCCACTTTACCCCCCTCCCTATTCTTTTTAAATTCTCTAAACCCCGGAACATCCAGCAACCATTCCTGCCCCTGAGAAACCCATGTCTATGCTATGGCCACAACATCATAGCACCAGGTACTGATCCATGCTCTAAGTTCATCACTTTTAATCCTGATACTCCTTCCGTTAAAGCAAACACACATTAACTGATCCTTCGGTTCCTTCCCAGGAAAATGCTTCCCACCAGCTGGTCTACCTCTTGGAATTACCTCGTCTGCATCAACTCTCACCTCCGGTATACAGCTCAGGTACCCACCCCCCTGCCATACTAGTTTTAGCCCTCTCGAACTACTCGAGCAAACCTTCCACCCAGGATATTGGTCCCCTTACAGTTCAGATGCAACCCATCGTTCTTGTACAGGTCCCACTTTCCCCAGAAGGCATCCCAATTATATACATATCTGAAATCCTCCCTCCTACACCAGCTGTGCAGCTACGCTGCGCCCGCTCCCTGTTCCTCGCCTCGCTATCTCATGGCACCTGTAGTCAACTCGGGAACACTACTCTGTTCGTCCTGGTTTGCAGCTTCCATCCTAACTCCCTGCAATCACATTTTATATCCTCGATCCTTTTCCTGGCTATATCATTAGTGCCAATATGTAACACGATTTTTGAATGTTCACCCTCCACTTTTAGAACCTTATAAACCCGATCGGAGACGTCCCGGACCATGGCACCAGGGAGGCAATATACCTTCCGGGAATCCCTATCCCCACCACAAAATCTCCTGTCGATTCCCCGAACTATCGCGTCCCCTACCACGAATACTTTTCTATTCAGCCACCTTCCCTTCTTTGCCACAGTGTCAGGCTCAGTGCCAGAGAACTGACTGCTATGGCTTTCCTCTGGTAGGTCATCCCACCCAGCAGTATCCAAAACGGTATACTTATTGCTGAGGGGAATGTCCACAGGGGATCTCTGCACTGTCTGACTGTCCCCTTTCCTCCCCCTAACTGTAACCCATTTCTCCTTGTCCTGAGCCTTAGGAGTGACCAACTCCCGGTAACTCATCTCAATTACCCCCTCAGCCTCCCGAATGATCTATAGTTTATCCATCTCCAGCTCCAATTCCCTGACACGGTTTTGAAGGAGCTGGAGTTGGGTGCACTTCCCGCAGATGTAGCCAACGAGACGTGTGCCATGTCTCCCACATGCCACATTCTGCAGGAGTTGCAAGAAACTGCCCTAGCATCTATACCCTTCTTATCTGAACACCCACTCAGTACTAAAGTTGAAAGATTAGTTCAAGATGCTATAAAATTAGTAACAAATTTATATACAATAGAGGAACTTTAGAATGAACCTTACCTTATTAACTAGGTTATAGGAGGAGGGCGGGTGGGAGACACTACAGTTGTGGAGTCTCGGGTTTAGCCGCCTTGCTAATATATATGGTCACTGCTTTCCTTCCTGGCTGCCCCTCAGGTCTTCGTCACTTCCTCCGCTGCTCCCGTTCCTTGTGTGAAAGGGAAAACACACGCTGTCCGCTACCCATAAGTAATTTTTTTTGAAAAAACTACCTTTCCTCAGTTGCAGTCTTTCGGGTTTGTCTTACTCCGGTGATGCTCGCACTTAATAAAAAAAGTCATTAGTCCTATCTTTGAACTTATATTTAACGTGGGATTTGTCCATTTGTTTGACAAAATTAAACAAGACCTTCGAAGATGGGAGGCACTTCCAATATCCTGGCGAGGTCAGATAGCTCTTATTAACATGAATTCCCTCCCTTGTTTGCTACACCCCGTGTGAATACTTTTTTGATGTTTCCCAGACAAACATTTAGGAGACTAAATGGATGATGTAGCTCTTTGACTTGTCACCAAAGCGACCCCTTATCAAGTTAACCAAGTTACAACGACCCCACAGTTTGTGGCGAGTAGATCTCCGGATATTAAAAGCTATCAATTAAGATCTTCTTCACCCGATATTAATGAGGACTCGGCGTCAATATGGTTAGATATTGAAGCTTCTCAGGAAAACTGCTCCCTTATTAGTCTGCTATTCATAGACAAAATGAGGACAGTTACGAAGTATTGCCAGTTTCCAATAAGTATCAATAATTTTAAAGTAGGGACTGTAATGTGTCCGATCGAGGGCAATATAGCCAAACCTCATTTCTTACCCCAAAACTTGGTGTACCGTGTTTCCGACGGGGGATACTGGATTCCATGTTTAAACTATGGGCAACTTGGGGGTGTATGTTGCTTTGATGATTTATCTGAGGTAGAAACAAAGTTGTCCTTTGATCAAATAAGTCGTAACTATTGACTACCGCGTAGAGATCTCTTCTGTTTTCTTTTTCTCAGATCAAAGATATTATTCAAAAAAGAACCACGCTTTTAACAGATCCACACAGATCCGATACAGAGAAGAGGGTGCTTAGTGCTAAGAACACACTCTCTGTCAGTACCCTTTATCATTTGTTGGAGAGTGGCCCCTCAGACGAGACTTTGTGCCTTTCTGAGGTCTGCAAAGAGAGTTGGAGGTTCACATCTCTTCGCTCACAGGGGAGGATATTTGTGAAAATGGAAGAAATGATTTCGATCTGTAAGTAGACTCTTGCCATGTAGTTTAAGATTCTTCATAGAGTCTATCTGGCCCCAGATCCTCTCTCAAAATTCAAGATGGGAGTATGTCTTTAATACGGAATGACTATGGGCAGTCTTACTCATTGCTTGTTGACCTTCCACCGTCGCTATAGGAGCGGTGTGTTCGGTGGGATGGAGAGGATCCTGGGGACCGAATTGGAGATGGATCAGTTTTCCCTTTTCCTGGGCCTGCCCAGTCTACCTTACTCAGATCTGCATAGGAAATAAATACTTCAATACCCTCACTCTCTGTGTTCATAAAAAATGTTCTGTTGTGTTGGGTGTCTGAAAAACCCCTGGGTCTGTTGGGTTGTCATAACCTCGTCATGGAGCATAGCCCTTTGGACTTTTGTAAAGGTATGTTGCACCAGAAAATAGAGGACTTTTATAAGACATGGCAACCCTTTTTGAATTACCAAGGTACAGGCTGACCTGCCACTCCAGTAAGGACTTTTATATAGCTATGACTAACTTGACTAATGAATCTAATGTCCAGAGAGGAAGATTTACGAACAAATGAACGTATGTTACTTAACGCTCTTGAAGGTTGAGAGCTTTAATTTTGTTACACTGATTTCTACTATTCATTTTTTAAATTTTTTTTATTTTTCTTCGGTCCGTTGATTTACCTTTTTTATGTACATGCCCATGGGTGTAATTGTGTTCAATTTGCGTTGTTTTTTGAGTTGGTACTTATTGGTTCATTGAAGCATTAAAAAGATTTTCGCTGAATAAAAATATTTTCGAAAAAATTAAAATGTTAACATGGATAGAATAGAGTCCCAAAGGACCACTTTCTCATTAGTGAGACCACAAATTATGGTTTATCTTTCGGGTCATCACACCTCGGGTGACAGGATGATGATGAGAGAGCGTCCCCTTCGTGGCAACCTATGTCTGTGTGGGGAATTGAACCTGCGCCTTTGGCCTTCCTCCGCATCACAAGCCATACATCCAGCGAGCAGATTGCGAGACTGTGTAACGACAATAGATAGAAATAACCAAAGTCAAAGTAAAGTATAAAATGTGATAAGAAGGAAAAAAGGTACTATTCAAATACACGTCAAGATAATGGCTGAGGGGGAAAAAAATTCCGCTGGAAATTGTATTTTATAATGAGACAGTTGATTGAATGATATCCTTAGTTGAATATAATAAGGTGACCCAAGCGAAATAACCAGAATTACGAATTGTGATTAGATATCAATAACTATAAAATATGAGTACATTATTGTTTGGTCTGTGTGAAGCATGCTAACCATTGTATGAATGTAAAAAGCTGATGGAACATATTTTTGGAGGGTTGGTACCCATGGAAAATGCCTCCCGAACACATGCTTGAAGAAACCCAGGGTAGAAAGTGCGTGAGTGTCGTTTGGTTAGTGACATGAAACCAGGGGGCTGAATGATTGAAAGTTCCTGCAACGTGAAGCTCAGGAGACAGTCAGATCACCGCCGATTTTATTAAATGGTACAGCACATTTGAAGGGCTGAATGGACTCATTATGGATTTTAATTGCATATTATTTTTAAAAAACACACTCTGTTCCTTCACCTAATGTTTTACACACTGGGGCACTGCCATTTTCCTGAAACTGGGAATTATTTGGAATATTATCTGGAACATTCCATAATCAGCATTCTCCGGAGCAACGTACAATCTGTCGGGATATTAAAAGGGCAAGATACACAGAGGGAGGGAGGGGGCGCTGCATGCAGGAGTGAGAGTGGTGGAGCATGAGCTTTGTTCGGGTGTCGGTGCTGGAACAGACATACATTGGGTTTGAGAGACCAGAGAGCATACGATGACCCTTATCCTCGCAGAGTGGGGAATGTTATCGATGTTTGTCCTGTATTGCTGGACATTGCTACAGATCGCAGATACTGCACTGAGCTGGGTGGTGAGCTCAGATCATGCTCGGTGGGTCTGGTGGTGTGGCCCACTCTGGGAAGAGATGTACTCACCCATTCACTAGGATATCTGTTGACAAACCGTGGTGTAATTGATCCTTATCTGCTATCCTCTGGGTAAACTGTACATGGCAGCTCCAACCTCAGGAAAGGTCAATCGAGTGTCCATTGTCCTTTTGAAGATGGCAACAATGTCAGGGATAATAGAATATCCAGCGGCATCCGGACGATGGTGGGTACCTTCAGCCAAGATGCGTGGGAGAATCGGTCTATCATTGCATGAGAGGGACACCACGGGGTACGGTGGGTAGTTAATGAGGTGAGTTCGATAAGATAGCACCAGGAAACTAGCTAGGCCTCGATGCAGACAATCCCCCTGTCACACTCAATGAAAATCACTCAAAGATAAATTATTGTTAGATTCAGACGGATGAGTTGAAGACTCTGCTGACCCCATTCACATTTACAGAGCTGCAGAACAAATCCTCATCAAAAACGCTCCATCATTTGAATTCACACCTATATTCTGTTCACCATCATTCCTGGTAATACTAGCTTATTTTGCCGGATGCTATCGAAATGTCTATATGTCAGCATTCTGAAACCTGTGAACACATCCTTCCATTACATTGTTGCTCAATCTCACCCTCTCTGTCTATACCCCATTTACAGTTATGCACGGAGACAGGCCCTTCAGCCAAAACTGGTCCATACCAACCAAAATGTCTGCCCACATTAACCGCATTTCCCTGCACTTGGCCCATATCCTTCTCTGCCTTTCCAATTCATATATTGTTCGAACAAAGTGCAGTGAGGTTTTTATGACAACAAGGAAGGCCTCAGGAAAGATCTCGCTGAATCTTAACCCAGCAATCAAATTACACAGAAACAATTTGACTGGAGGTTATAAACAAAAAGTACAAGCAAATGCTTGTGGCAGATGTGTATGGAAGTCAATACTGTAGGGAAAGATGTGTACGTTCAAAACAGGAAATTAGATATACAAGCACTTGCAGGCAAAACTCAACGGGTCTGGTACCATTTGAAGGAAGAAAGTCGAAAGTTTGGCCCTCGAATACCACAGCTAGTCAGGGCGCATCTGAGTTGCAGGAGAGTCTATGTTTCGGTCATAAGACCTTCATCAGGAATTCATTTCAGAATTCATTTTTTCCTAATCCTCTGTAGGAAGAGAGTGAGCCAACATTTTTAATTTGGGGATTCTTCATTAGAACAGCTTTTGTTTTCGATCTGCAGTATATGCAGCTCTTTGTTTTATTTTAGATCATCAATTATCTTGCATGCTGCAGTATTAATGGACAACTTGATCTGGGAAGAAGAGGAAGGAGTGAGGGCAGAAGAACAGGCAATGTGTCAGTCACAGCTTAAGGCTCTGTCATTCAGAATGTGAATTCTCGGGTGAAGGTAAAGGAGGGCTTGTCGGAAGCACCGCACTGGAATTCAACATCTTTTGCACAGATGTCACAGATCCAGAGTCACCCTTTGGGTGACTCTCTTTACGGTGTTTGCACCTTCTCCCTGTGCGTGCGTGAGTTTCCTCTGGGTGTTTGGTTTTCCTCTCACAGCCAAAAATGTCCAGATTAGATTCAGTAACCTCACTCAAATTGTTCTGCAGTAACCAGGGATGTGCAGGTTTGGTTGATTGTCTATGGGAAATGTAGAGTTATCGGGGTAACGTTTGGGTTTGTTGTTCGGGATGTTATCTGGAGGGTCAGTGTGGACTGGGTGGGCCAAATGGCCTGGTTCCACACTGCAGGGTTTCTATAATTTCTATGTAGCTGTCTGTGTTTGAAAACCCTGCCCAGGATCCTACCTATAAGTGATGACATAATTTGCCTCATCAAAATGTTACACCTTCCGTTTGTCTAACATGAACTCCATCAACCACTCTTCGGCCCTTTAGCATATATGATCAGCGTCCCGTTTTACTCTGAGTAAACCATCTTCACTGTCCACTACCTCACCAATTTTGGTGTTATCTGCAAACTCACTAACCATTCCTATTGTATTCACATCCAAATCATTTATATAAAATGACAAAATCCATTCGATTCTTGTGGTGCACTGCTGGTCACAGGCCTCCAGTCCAAAAAAATTAACAGTTCACAAACATTTCCTTCGTCTATTACCTTCGAGCCAATACCCCCAAATCTCCCTGTATTCCATGTGATCTCACCATGCTAACCAGCTTACCATGCGGAACCTTTTTGAATGCCTTACTAAAGTCTATATTCTATTCCACAGTTCTATTTCTGTGCCTTCGTCAATCTTATTCGTCACTTCTTCAAAACGATAAATCAAATTAGTGGGACGCGATTTCCACATACAAAGTCATGTTGAATATCGCTAATCGGAATTTACATTTCCAAACACAAGTAAATGCTGTCCCTCAGAATCCCCTCCAACAACTTACCCACCAATGACATCAGTCCCTCTTGTCTACAGTTTCCTGACTTTTCCTTACCAACTGCTCTTAAACAATGGCATAACCTTACCTGTGACTGTCCATGATACGAACATCTCAGCCAGAGACTGAACAATTACTTCCTTAGCTTCCCAACAGATTTGGGGTACATCTGATGAGTTCATGGATCATAGAACAGTGCAGCACAATACAGGCCCTTGAGCTGTTGATGTTGTGCCGGCAGTTTCTCCTACTCTAAGGTCAGACTAACCTTCATGCTCTTCATTGTACTAAAATCCATGTGCCTAACCAAGAGTCACTTAAAAGGTCAGAGGGGGTTATCCACCTTAATGCATTTTAAAATATCCAGCTCCTCATCTTCTGTAATGTGGAATTTTCAAGATATCACTATTTATTTCCCCAAGTTCTCTACCTTCCATATCCTACTCCCCAGTAAATACTGATGTAAAATCTTTATTTAGTATCTCACCGATCTACTGTTGTTCCACACATAGGTCACTTTGCTGATCTTTAAGGGGTCCTGCTCTCTCCAGAGTTACTCTTTTGACGTTAATGCATATGTAGAATCTCTTTGGAATGTCCCTTACCCTACTTTCGAAAGATATCTTATATCCCCATTTTGCCCTCCTGATTTCCCTCTTGGGTATTATCCTACAGCCCTGGTACACCACGATGGATTCACTTGATCCCTACTGTCTGTACCTATCATATGCTTCCGCCTTTTCTTGAACAGAGCCTTAATTCTGCTCGCCATTCAGCATTCGCTACACCTACAAGCCTTACCCTGCTCATAGACAGGAACATGCTGTCGCTAGACACTGTAACTCACTTATGAATGCCTCCCACTTTCCCGCCAATAGCTTCTCCAGAGCAGCTTTTCAAAGTGCCAACATAAAACGTTTAATGTTGGCCTGACTCAACTTAAATCATTAAAATTATATTTGGACTATTCTTCTCCATAGGGATTTTACAACTAATAGTTCCTGCATAACAGGCTCAAGAAGCAGAATGGCCTCCTCCTGTCCCTCTGTAACAGACTTGAGAGGCTGAATGGCCTCCCGGTGTCCCTTTGCAACAGGGGCATGGGGACAGAATAACTTCCTCCTGTTCCTGTGCTGCAATCTCGATACTCTGAATGATGTCCCAAGGTTATGGAAGAATTTGACAACAGTGCACATAAAACCAGGAGCAATAATACACAAAGTAAATGGACAATAAATATATACACTGGTTTATTGGCTCTGCAAATTACTCCACCAGTCACCTTATGCAGCGGGTCTGTTACTTTTTCACCGTCGCCGTTTATAAACAGTATGTAATATACACAGTCATGCAATGTTCTGGCACTACTCCCACATACAAAAGGAGCAATAAGAATATTGAAAAATTTATGGTCCATCCCTAAGCAATGCCCATCCATTCCACCCACACCGAGTAAATGTTCCCTTTTATTGGGATATTAAAAGTGATGTCAGGAAGGCGTAAACTGGACCTGTTTGTTCAGTGACTGTGATTAATCTTAGTCTCCATGGGTTGCAATTACCCCAGTGGACGGTTTCCATCTTTTAATGATAAGTAGGGTCCGTTCAATGTGTTATCAACAGTATGGTGGGAGCATCACCAACAGTGTTAATAGGAATCAGCAGGTGGTACTCCAGGTTCCTAAAGAAGGGCTTATGCCCGAAACGTCGATTCTCCTGCTCCTTTGATGCTGCCTGACCTGCTGCGCTTTTCCAGCAAAACGTTTTTCAGCAGGAATCAGCAGCTCCAGAGAGACAAGGTAGAGAGTTCAGAATCTGAGCACAAGAGTCTGGAATGTTTCAACAATGAATCAGAATCTGAGAACATTAGACTGGAATGTAACAGCAATGGATCACAATCTGAGAACATTAGACTGGAATGTCCCAAGAATGGACAGGAGTTTAAACTGGGATGTTTGGTTTCTTTCTACATATTATGATCGAAGTTCAATATCGTGGCAGATCAAATATGTACTTTACATTATACAATATTTTTAGTCTCCAATCCTGGCTTTTGTAGGTGTTCCTGGTAAGTCTCACTGTTCAGTCGTTAATTCTATAAATCATGTTTGACAGTAATACTGATCTTTCATTCACTCTACCCTCCTTGCCACTGCTATTGTTCCTGCTAAGATTCTAAAACCAGATATTCACTTGACAAACCAATATTAAATTGTTAATTCACTCTCTCCCTCCTTGCTTCTGGCAGTGTTACTCGTGGGTTGCTATGTTGACTTGCTCAGTTACAAGTGTGAACCATGTTCCGTTGTATCACTGAACTTGCTATCTAAATATTGAAAGCATTGAGGTCACTATCTTCTGTTCTGGTTACAAACTGCATTTCCTTTCTCTGACTCCATCTCATCCCCGGCTAATATCTGAAGCTGAAATAGACGAATGACCACAGTGGTGATCTCTTTGGCTATGAACTAATTCCTGACACTATACCCTGAGCATTCCTAATTATAACTACTGATAAATCCAGCATATACTCCACTGGCACATCCCATCTGTTATTTGAACCCCGAGCTGTGAAATACAGTCTTAAAGATGGCATTCGTCTGTTGCTGACACTCACAGCTGCAAACCTGCAGAAACATCTCTGAGTCAATACTCCATAGCTCATAGCTGAAATCACACTGATCTCCCCATCCATCCACCATTCCTGTGCGTACTGATCTACAATGCTATTAGTTCCGGCAATGCCTTTACTTTAATATTCACAAGCACGTCACAATCAGCTGGCCATGAACTACAGTTTCCTCATTTCCTCTTCCACCACCTCACCCCAGTTCCAAACTACCAGTTCAGCAGTGTCGCCATGACCTGTCCTACCTGCCTATCTTCTTTTCCACCTATCCACTCCACACACACCCCGATCTATCACCTTCGTCCCCTCCCCCACTCACCTATTGTACTCTATGCTACTTTCTCCCCACCCCCAGCCTCCTCTCACTTATCTCTCCACCCTTCAGGCTCTCTGCCTGTATTCCTGATGAAGGGTTTTTGCCCGAAACGTTGATTTTACTGCTCCTCGGATGCTGCTTGAACTGCTGTGCTGTTCCAGCACCACTAATCCAGATCTATCTCTTTCTGTCAATTATACCAAGCCCGAACAGTTGTTCACATTTAAACTGATTTCCGCCATGTGTGTTCTCTCTTAGACAACGACTTTCACATCTAACACCGCCCCAGACCCACACACACATGCACACATATAACCCCTTACCTTGAGCTGATGCATGAAGATACAGAGACATTAATTTGTGGGAGCCCATTTACTGTCACTCGCAGTATAGGCGGCAAATTGTCCCGTGTTAATGTAGCAGCAATGTACCAGCAAAGTTTTGCAATACTGCCATGCCGGGCAGCTGGTCCAGCTTACTGAGCAATACACTCGCTTGGTCTGCACAGCTCCCCATGCTGGCCAGATAGTCCATCTTACCGAGCAATACACGAGCATAGTCTGCACAGCCCCCCATGTTGGGTAGATAGTCTAGTTTACTGAGCAATACACTGGTAAAGTCTGTATAGCTCCCCATGCTGTGCAGGTTGTCCAGTTTATTGAGCAATGCACTGGCATAGGCTGAATAGCTCCCCATGCTGAGAAGATAGACCAGCGAACTGACCAATACACTGGGATAGTCTGCACCGCTCCCCATTCTGAGCAGATAGTCCAGTTTCCTGAGCAATACACTGGCATAGTCTGCACAGCTCTCCATGCTGGGAAGGTAATCCAGCGAACTGAGCAAAACACTGGGATAGTCTGCACAGCTCTCCATGCTGGGCAGATAGTCCGGTTTAGTGAGCAATAAACTGGGACAGTCTGCACAGCTCTCCATGCTGACCAGATAGTTCAGCGAACTGATCAAAACACTGGGATAGTCTGCACAGCTCCCCATGCTGGGCAGATAGTCCGGTTTACTGAGCAATCCACTGGCATATTCTGGATTAGTAGCGCTGGAAGAGCTCAGCAGTTCAGGCAGCATCCGAGGAACAGTAAAATTGACGTTTCGGCCAAAAGCCCAAAACGTCGATTTTACTGCTCCTCAGGTGCTGCCTGAACTGCTGTGCTCTTCCAGCACCACTAATCCAGAATCTGGTTTCAGGCATCTGCAGTCATTGTTTTTACCTAATACATTGGTATAGTCTGCACAGCTCTCCATGGTGGCCCGATAGTCAGATTTACTGAGCAATACACTGGCATATGCTGCGCTGCTCTGCATGCTGGGTTGTCTACTTGTCCCAGTTCATTTTTTATGCGTTTGGTCTGTGAGGCAAATTCAGAATTCAGTGGAACAAATTTTGTCAGCTGATCTGGTAATGCCTTTATTCAATGTTCTCATTCTTGTGACCTGAGCCGCCAAGGTATCACTGCTCCAGATATACCCACTCCCTTGTTTTTATTCTCATATTTCAACAACATGCTCTGTTACTGTCTTACTTGTCCGTTTCTATCTTTAATGTGAATGTCTCTGTCTATCTTTATCTTTCCCTGACCTTGGATTTTGGTTGTGTGTTGTATCGAATACTGGCATTCTGAAGTTCAGAAATAATGTAATGTAGTGTGTCAGGCTATTGTTCACTTTCCACTGTGCCCCATTAGTTACTCCTTGGACAGGGGAGTGTGTACTGGTCTGTTGTTCACTTTCTGGTGTTTCCCTTGAGGTGCTTCATGAAAATGTGTGTGTGTGTGTGTGTGTGTGTGTGTGTGTGTTTAGGGCAGCTGTTCCCTTCCCGGTATATCCCACATCGGGCTCCATGTTGGACAGCGGTGTGTGTGCTGGTGTGTCCCAAGTTGTGATCCATGTTGGGCAGGGAGTTTCAGCATATTTGACTCATGTCTTTAAAACTTGGTCTGTGCATGTCCACTGAAAGCCTGTGTTTGCCCCTCTAAGCTGATCACGTGGTCAGAAACACGAGGAGGACCCTGAAGTATAATTATAAAGGAGTAGCTATCTCACTTTTAATGGAGGGAAGCCTGTTTTTCTCCTGTTATTAAAAAGTTAGTGGAGGGGCTAGGGATGGTTTGCTGGAGGTTGTTCTGTGAAATGCCGCAGACATTCAGGGAGACCAGAGGATTTGGTGACCCAACTCTGGATGGAGCATGTGGTCTGTAATTACAGAATCTGGGTCTGTAACATGAACAACAATTGGAGCAGATGCTGCAGAGTGTGGAAGCTCTGAAACCACGGACTGGGTGTGTGTGGGGGAAGGGATCTGCCAAAACTGTTTGTGTCTTAACGTGAGCACAGGCTGTCACTCTCATTCTGAAACAGACACACACACACACACACTGTTTCTCACACACACGGACACAAACATACACATCTTCTCTCTCTCACTCGCACGCCACCCGCACCCCCCTGCCCCTCAACACACACACACACATACTCCGCATCTCTCGCACAGACACACATATAAATCTGGGAGGCTAATTTGCGTTTGCAGATTTATATTTGTGGATAGATTGTATTTTGTTCAAAACAACATTCAATTTGTATGCAGCCAATCATTGTGGCATTTTATAAAGTCCTGTTTTGGAAATAAAACCAGGATGACTCCAGGATAAAACAAGTCGGACTCCACACAAGACCTTCCATGATTTGTGCAGGGAAGGTCACATCTTAGCAAACAGAAAAGAATTCTTTGAGGAATGACAAAGTTAATAATGGAGAAAGGGCTGGAGTTGTCATATACATGGACTTCAGTAAGGCGTTTGATGAGATAGCCTGATGGAGAAGGTGAAGTCGAAGGGGTCCAGGGTGTACTAGCTAGATGGATGAGAGAACTGGCTGGGTAACAGGAGACAGAGAGTAGTAATGGAAGCGAGTTTCTCAAAATGGATAACTGTTCTGTGTGGTGTTTCACAGGGATCCGTGCTGGGACCACTGTTTGTTGTGATATACTTAAATGATCTGTAGGAAGGTATAGGTGGCCTGATTAGCACGTTTGCAGGTGACACTAAGATTTGTAGAGTAGCAGAAATTTGAGGGGACTGTCAGCGAACACAGCTGAATGTAGATAGGTTGGAGAGTTAGGTGGAGAATGGACAGATGTGAGGTGATGCATTTTGGAAGATCCAATTCGAGAACGAATTATACGGCAACTGGAAAAAGCCCTGGTGAAAATTGATGGACAGAATGATCTGGGTGTTCGGGTCCATTGTTCGCTGAAAGTGGTAGGTTGATAGAATGCTGCCTGACCTGTTACGCTTTTCCAGCTCTGATCTCCAGCATCGACAGTCCTCACTTGCTCCTGGTCGATAGAATGACCAAGAAGGCACACAGCATACTTTCCTTCCTGAATTCTAACAATTTAAAGAGTGGAGAACTACAGACCAGTTAACTCGTCACCCACAAGAGGGAATGTTTTGGAATCTATTGCGTACAAGAGTAGGCAGGCCATATTACAGTTGTATAGGACTTTGGTTCGGCCACATTCAGAATACTGCGAACAGTTCTGGTTGCCACATTCCTGAAAGGATCTGGATGCTTTGAAAAGTGTGCAAAGGATTTCCTCCACGTTGTTGCCTAGTATGGACGAACCAAATATGAAGAGAGGTTTGGTAGATTGGGATTATTTTCATTAGAAAGACGGAGGTTCAGGGAGGACTTGACTGAGGTCTACAAAATCATGAGAGGTGTAAACAGGGTGAATAGCAAGAAGCTTTTTCCCAGATTGGGGGATTCAGTTACTAGTGGTCAAGAATTCATGATGAAAGGGGAAACGTTTATTGGCGATATGCTCAAAAAGTTCTTTGCGCAGAGGGTTATGGGTTCTGGAATGCATTGCCAGCGGAGGTAGTAGAGGCAGGGACGAAAACATCATTGAATATTTATCCGGACAGATACATGAATGAGCAGGGAGCAGAGAGATACAGAACCTTAGAATATAGGCGTCAGGTATTGATAGAGGATCTGGATTGACACAGGCTTGGAGGGCTGAAGGGTCTGTTCCTGTGCTGTGATTTTCTTTGTTATTTGTAAATACTGGCGAAAAGCGTCTGTTGATACTTGAAAGGAAAATGAAACCAAGATCAAATGTGTCACAGCGAATGTGTGGATACGAGAATTTATTGTAGAGAACAGAAAAATGGCAAGGAGATGAAACAGTGACATTGCGTCTGTCTTCAAAGAGGGAGATCCAGAAAGTCTCCCAGAAATACCAAGTCACCATGGGACCTTTGTAGCTAAAGACTAAAATCATTCATATACAGTTACGAGGTAGTATTTGGAAACAGAACTGGGATGAGTTTTGATAAGTCTGACAGACCAGATATAATTCAAACTGAAATTTCAGAGAAAACAGCAATATACATATTGATTGCAATAGGGACCACTGCATTTCTCTGTATTCACTTCGGAAGGTTATAAATGCATTCTAATGATTTACGAAGGGAAGAAATGGGAGAGTGGAGGACTACAGGCCAGTTAGTTGTCATCCACAGTAGGGAAACTATTGCAACCTATTGGACACTGAGGAAGCAATAGCAAATTTCAAGAGAGTTGTTCTGCATTTATGAAAGGGAGGTTATAATTAACAATTTTTTTGGAAGATATCTCTTGTAGATATAAACAATGGCGAATCAGTGAATGTGATGCTGTCAGATATTCAGGAAGAGGTTTAATCAGCACACACAGTAAGTTATCAGAAAACATTAAAGCAAAGTGTATAGGGAGGATCACATGCAAACAGGGGAAGCTAAGCATTAGAGAAACTATTGGAGAACATAGGTGGTGGTAGAAGGTTATTTGTGTGACTGCAGACCGGTGTACGCTGGTGTTCCACAGGTTTCAGTGCTGTGCCCCTTTAAACGCCTTCATTTAAAGGAAATCCGAATCCAAACGAAGAAGAATCAACGAGACTCAAAGTGTCAGCTTGCTCTCTCTTTACGAATGCTGTCTGACTCACTGTGATCTCTAGCATGTGTTGGGTTCAGTACAGATTCAGCTTCTGCAGTGATTTGCTCTGACTAGAAGTAAAGACATTCTGCACCAGTAACACAGAGAGTTGGGGCGACTGAACCTGGACTGGACCTGCACAATTTTGATGTCTTGATATAAGGAAAATATACTGATCACACATACTGAATGGGCTTTCTCCTGATTAATCTCTCAGATGGTACAATGGTCTGCTGAGGAGACATGGTCTGGGATCAAGGCGGGAATCTGTGTATGAAAGTGGAGAACGCTGATTGATTGTTATATGAGAACTTCACATATTTTTACTTGGGAAAAGGAGGTGGCAGGTACAGAATTCAATAAGATGGACTGGAAGGCTCTTGAACAGATTCATGTAAGATGTGAGCAGGGATTGATGGTTTTGGCTGGACCAATCTGCAGGTCTAGATCAGTTTCATCTCAGGCTGCTGTTGGAGACAAGGAATGAAAGGCGCTGATAAAAATGTTTAAATAGAAGCTGGTCACAGGTAAGGTGGCCGAGGACTGGAGAGGACCCTTTATGGGAAGGGTTGTGGAGAAAGAAAAGGGAACTATAGATCAGTGTGTTCAGATCAGTGTTAGAGAAAATTTTGCAAAAAATAGGTTGGTGGTAGAAGGCTGTTTGTGTGACTGGAGAACGGTGTCCCCTGATGTAACTTAGAGATCAGTGCTGTGTCCCGTATTGTTTATGGTATTTATAAATGTTGTAGGCGTGACTGTGGAGGGGGAATGGCAGCGTGATAAGTAAGTCTGTGTTGACACAAATATTGGCTGGGTGTTTGGCAGAGAGGAGGAAGTTCCTATGTTACAGGAAGATACAGATGGAAAGGTCAGATGGGTGGATCAATGGCAGATGGGATGTAACCCTGCTAAATATGAGGTGATGTACTTTGGAGGAAGGAACCAGACAGGAGAGTACACAATGAATGGCAGCACACCAGGAAGCTTCTCCACACATCCGTGAACGTAACGGGGGAAGATCAAAGGTTGCGTAAGAAATAATTGGAAACAGTAGGCATAGCGTTTACTCATCGAGGCATAGATTACAAGAGCTGTGTAGCACTTTGGTTAGGCCAAGTTGGAATACTATTTGGAGTTCTGGGAGCCCCATTACAGGAAGTATGTGATTGTTGTGGAGGGGGTACAGAGATTCACCAGGATGTTGCCAAAAATGGAGCATATCAGCTATAGAGAGAGGTTTCAAAAACTCCATTTGTTTACTTTGGAGCAGAAAAGGCTGAGGGGGACGTGATTCAGAAGGATAAGATTACGAAGGACATGGACAGGGTGGATAGACAGCACACACACTGGTCTATAGTTCCTTTTAGTCAAAGGGCCAAGGAGGGGAGCACACGTTTAAAGGGAAGGATTTGAGGTTTAGAGAAGATTCAGGGATTGTTTTTCACCCAGAGGGTGATGCGGTCCAGAATCATGCTGTCCTTGTTTTTTTTCAAAGATAAAAAAGCAGTGAATCCAAAATGTCTGGGTTTGACTGCTCTAAAATAAAAGTATGTACAATAAGGAGCAAGCTGTGCTAGTTCTGGTCCTGTGTAATGAGACAGGAATAATTAATGACCTCATAGTTAGAAATCAACTTGGAAGGAATGATCACAGTATGGTTGAATTTAAAATACAGATGGAGAGTGTGAAGATAAAATCCAATCCCAAGGTCCTGTGCTTAAACAAGGGAGGCTACAATAGAATGAAGGCGGACTTGGCTAAAGTCGATTGGAAACAAAGACTTTATAGTGAGAGTTGACTAGCAGTGGAGGATTTTCAAAGGAATTTTTCAAAGTCCTTAGCAAAATTATATTCAGTGAAAAGGAAAGACTCTAAAAAAGGGGGTAATCTGCATCGGCTGTCTAAGCAGTAAGCGACGCTACCAAGTTTAAAGAGAAGGCATGCAAAGTGGCCAAGCATAGCAGGAACCTAGACGATTGGAAACACATTAAAGGTCAACAGAAAGCCACGAAAAGAGCTATAAAGAAAAGTAGGATAGAAAGCAAGAAAAAAAAACTAGCACAGAACATGAAAAGAGAGTGCAGATGATTCCCTAAATATATAAAATGAAAATGAGTAGCTA